>NW_015090955.1:314651-316711 GCF_001431845.1 Calidris pugnax | reverse complement strand
CTTCTCTTCTCCAGACTAAAGAGTCCCAGCTCTTTCAGCCTCTCCTCGTAAGGGAGATGCTCCAGTCCTTGAATCATCTTTGTAGCCCTACGCTGGACTCTTTCCAGTAGTAGAGGGGGTTTTGATGGTTCTCTTCCAAAAACTGCCCCCCCAGCAGGTCTGGAGTCTCCCTTCTCAGAGAGGGACCTGCAACAGCAAAGGCTCAACAAAAAGGTCAGTGAAGCTGCCTTGAATCCTCAAGTGCCTCAAATTAGACCCAAAACCCACGAGAAGTTTCATCTCCAGAGCTGCTGCAACACCAGTGCCCACAGAGTGTGCCATTGCGATGGTACCAAACATGTGAGAAATGGACCTTTCCACCAGGAGGTGATTTTTATTATTATTTTTTTTAAAGATAGCTCTATATAAGGGCTGTAGCTGTATAGTACCAAAGCTAAAAAAATCCACAATGCTCTCCAACCAGCTGGCCCAAGCATCTGCTAGAGCCACAAAATGCAATTATATTACTCCCAAACGAGACGTAAAAATATCTTGTTTCCAATACTCTTGGTTTTAAGACTCATACTTAATGTCCTCCGGGTATTGCAGCGGTGCCAGATCTCCGTGTTATGTACTTTATTAGAGTTGTGTGAATGTCATATTAATGACTCCTAACCACCATGTTTACACTGCAAATAAATTCTCCCAGAATCCACCGCCGCACCCCTCGGTTCCCGACCCAACTCCATGGTTTTTAGCGATGCCGGCAGCAGCAGCAGCAGGGGAAGCAGCTTCTACGTGAGCCAGGAGGCTCCAAAAATACCTCTTTTTGATTTCTGCCTAATTGCTGCACAAAATCCAATATCACAATAGCCCGGCCTCCGCTGAGACTCCGCTCCCTGGCACGGCATCTCCATGAGTGACCTTCCTGAAGAACACGCCAGACCCTGCACCTCGACATAATGGGATGCAAATGTTAAAATCCCACCCTGGCACAGCCAGAGAGATCCCACCCCGGGGTCCATCGGGCTCTGAGGAGGCATCACCCCATCGTTCCTCACAGGAGCCACCAACTCAGGGCTCTCAGGCAGAGTGCAAGCTCCAGCCACCCATTTATCTGCATATATATATATATAAATGAAATAAAATACTCTGCAATTAAAATTCTTCAGAAAATATAAAGCAAGATCTCTGATTAATTTTTTTTTTAAGCCAGTACAGTATTTCCACCAAATGTGCTGTTGTCTGCAGAATTTCCTTCCCAGCCCACCCCACGTCGTGTCCTCGACCGACTGCGTCACAAACCCACCTCCCCCCACAACTATGAGACGGGCACCAGAGACACCAGGGTCGTGGTGGATGGTCTGAATGTATTCACAGAGACAAATCCCTTCGGTGCAGAAGGGGATCCAGCAGATTCACCCTCAAAATCCTGCAAAAATTGGCGGGTCTGGGGCGGGGTGTTCAGATGAGCAGGGGGTTTTCCCTATCCCTGCTAGAAATCGATGTGCTGTAAGGACAACAAAGCAATGTTTATGCTTTGTGTCTGAATAAACACATTGCTACAGCACAAAAAAAACCAAAGTATTTCAGTAACGAAGGTCATGCTTACCCATGGCTCCCTGACTTTACTCCTTCCAGCTGGCCCAGACCCCACACACTTGGAATCTTCATCCCAAACGGCCGCTGACAGAGGAGCTGGGGCCACGAGATGCTCCCATTTTGGGGCAGAACATTTCTTTCCAGGCTGCTGGGCTGGGACTGTTCAGGGGATTTGGGGAGCCCAGAGAAGAAAGGTGATGATCGATGCCATGGAATGTGTGTGACCCACAGAATCACAGAATCTTCTAGGTTGGAAGGGACCTCAAAGGTCATCTTGTCCAACCATCAACCTGACAAAAATAGACACCCACACAACAAACAAAAAGCAACACCATCACTAAACCCTATCTCCCAGCACCACATCAACCCCTCTTTTGAACACCTCCAGGGATGGGGCCTCAACCACCTCCCTGGGCAGCCCATTCCAATGGCTGAGAACCCTTTCAGTGAAAACATTTTTCCTAATATCCAGCCTGAAC
>NW_015090955.1:299921-314605 GCF_001431845.1 Calidris pugnax | reverse complement strand
CCTTCTCTGGACCCGCTCCAGCACCTCGATGTCTTTTTTATGGTAGGGGGCCCAAAACTGGACACAGTACTCGAGGTGGGGCCTCACCAGTGCCCAGTACAGGGGGAGTGCTGAGTACAGGGGGAAAACACGCACCCATCTCACTGGGACAACCGGGCAGCTCCAGCCCCGCCGCCGGAACGCCGGAGCTCTGACCGGGCTCCAAGCTGGATCTTCAGACAACTCAAAACGTCTAATTCAATTCCTCTAACAGGATAAGAGAAGGACCCGCATCAACCAGGATAGGAGCTCCCCCAGGCTTTCTGCTTAATGATATATTACAGCCTGATTTCCCTCCTCCAGAGGAAATACCTTGGATAACAAGGAAAATCTAGCTCACGGCAGAGCTATAAATTAACATGTACAGCAGAGAGACGGCGAATCCTCCCCACTGCCTCCTGCGCCCCGAGCACTCAGAATTACCAGGACTGGCACGCAAATAGGGGGGAAAAAAGAAAATCCCCAAAAAACTCCACTCCACCCCCTAAAAAATGCCAAACCAAAGAATTCCCTCACTGTCAGCTCACCCTGCACGTAGCCCCGGGCACTGCATCCCTCTCCAGGATGTCCTAGCATCCCTGATGCTGAGGACCACAGGGCTCTGGGCTCCTCGATCTGTGGCCACCGGAGTGGGGAAGCTGATTCCAGGCACGCAGAGCCCAAACCAGGTCTGGTGTGAGGAGAGGGGCAGGTGAGCCCCATCCCAGCCCCACACCATCAAGCTAGGGGAAGAAACGAGCAGAAATCCCTATTTACAGCTGGAGACACCCGTGTGCCAACTCCTGTCACCACATGAACCATCTCCCGTCTGCCACCTCGCACCCCAGCGCGGCTGCCGGGAAGAGATGACTCAGGGATGCTCACGGCCAACGCTCACACACACACAGAGGCAAAAAAAGCTAATTTCCAGCAAAAGGCACCAGGGCATACCCTGAACTGGCACTGCACAGCAAAATGCTCACTTTGCAAAGGGAACAAGACAGGTAGCACCAGGATGAGGAGCAGAGGAGCTGGGCAGCGAGATGCCTCGGACCGGGATGGAGAATTCCCATCCCTGGGATGCAATGCATGGGATGGGGGGAGGCTTCTCTGCCTTTACATCCTCCTCTTTAAACGTCCTGCTTTCTGTACCTACCCAGCTCTGTGTCCATCCCAGGACAGTCCCAGCAACGGGCAGAGCTCAGGGCTGGCAGCCACACGTGGGTACCACACACAGCAGCGGGTGCTGCGAGGCTGGAGCTAAAGGAGATGCTTCTCCTGGAAGAGCTGAGCTGGCAGCACACATGGATCTGCAGCCGGGCAGCTCCTCCAAGGAAAGCCCAAACCAAGCTAAAGGTGAGCCCCAGCAGCTCAAGTCATTAAAAAAAAAATGCTATTCTTTTTTAAAATCCACCAGCGTGGCGAGGCAAGCATCACCTGCAAGCTGCAAAATCCAAGGCTGAGGTTTTGGAGAGGTTTTGGAGAAGTCTGGAAGCCACGGCAGCACAGAAGGAGCTGCAGTGGAGAGGTTGGCACATGGAAAGCCCACTGTCAAAACCCACCCCGAGCAGCCCCAGTTTGGACATTTTCCTCCCAAACACCGCATCCCACACAGATTCTTGCAAGAAATTAATTCCTCCAGAGTTTTTGCTATGTGCAGAGTGGAAAAAAAATAAACCTGAAAGGCACAGAAGCAAGTGGTTGGACCCAGGGTGATGGTGATCAGTGGTCTGCAAGGATGCTTGGGACAGCATGTGTCTGTCTGGGCTTGGGGGCATGAACTGGGCTCTAACCAAGAGTTAGTGGGTCCCCATCAGCTGCTCGGGGCACCTGCCCCTTCCTCACACCAACACCCCCTTCCCTTCAGAAAAGGGGAAAAGAAATGGATTTATCACTAGAAGACACAAAGTCATTAAATAATTAAAAACAAAACTACAGACACAATAAAAGCCCTCTGATAAAAAAAAAAAAAAAACACAAAACCCTGCATTTTAATGTGCGTTAATTCCCCTAATGATTCGCTCTGTGTGTCTTCCAGGGTCAAATCAATGTCTTCACCAAAAAATTCAATTACATCCCATTCATCGTATCTTTGGAGCGAGGCTATTGTTTGCTTTTGTCTCCCATCAAACCCTTTCTGGGCTGCTTCTTGCCCGAGATTACAAACAAAAGGCAGCGTGGCACCAGCAAGGTCAGGCCAGACAAAGCCCGGCTTTCAAACCCCCGCTCGCTCTTTAATTATAAAGTGAGCCAAGGAAATAAAGGACGTGTGGCACGAACGCCCCCCTCATCACCCCTGGGGACTCCCCCCAAGGCTCCCTCAGGGAAAGCAGCACCGGGGGACCCCAGGGCCACCCAAGAGCATCCCTGGGGCGAGAGCCAGCAGCTCCCTGTTCCTCCAAATCCAGCTTCAGGAACAATTTTGGCAGCAAACCCAGCTCACATCCCAAGGGAGGTGCAGGCACTGGAAGCTGTGCAGACCCAGGCCCATTTCTGACTATGCCCGCGACCCTCAGCACGGTTTTCCCCCCAAAAAACACCCCGCAGGGGCCAACCCCACGCTCACAGCTTACTGGTACCATCTTGGGGCAGCAATAGTCCCAATTAGCAGGAGTCACAGCTGCATCCTAAACGCCCGTGTCCCACGCCACAACCTTGCCTTGCATCTCCTCTGGGCTGAAATTTGGATCCAGAGATGCTTTGCTGTACCAAGAGCAGCAGCTCTTTCCTCACTCAACCCCCCTCCAGGTCACCCCAGCATCCTCACAAGGGGATCAGCAATTCCCACCCGAGCCCCCAGAAGAGAAACTGGAACCCAAACAGGATTCCCCATGCCAGGTAGCTTAGGCCACCTATCTTTGTCTCAAAATAATAAATCATTAGTTGTTTTTTTTTAAAAAAAAGTCTGAATTTCAAGTTATTACTTCATATGAATTATATCTTCCAAATTAAAAGCTTGAAATATATGCATGTTTTAAGAGAAAGCCGGAGAGTTTGTACACATCTCTGGATTTATACCACAGAGCTAATAAAGTTGTGATCTCTTTAAGCAAGCACATTTATTCTCTTAGGAAATCTCCACGTCCTCGCTGCTATAAAGACAAATTCCAGCCCATCGCTTTCTTATCCTTCCACTCCGAAATGAAAATACAAATTCGTGTTGATTGTGTAGCATCTTCTCAGCTGGGATCAAGTCATTTTCATTTTCTAGCCGTGCCCGCTCTCAAAACCATTAATATTCTGAATAATCCAAGTACAAACCAATCTGAAAACCACACAGAGTGAGTTCCCGCCACCTCGTTGACCATCCCTGCACCAAAAAACTGCAACACCATTTCCTCTGACCAGTTGGTTGGCCTAAAACAGCAAGAGGGCATGGGAAGGGATGCTGCTGGGTGAGATGGAGAGAAGTGAGAAGCAAGAGAAAAGAGAAACGAAGCTTCTGAGCAACAGCAGAGACAGGCACGTCAGGGCTGGCAAACGCCCACCACCAACCAAAAAACCCAAACTTTTAAACAAAATGGTTTATTCCACTTTTGTAGGTAGTGCTTTTTGCTTTTTTTTTTTCCTCTCCTTTTTTTTGGCCTTGAAGCATTACTTATCTGCACCTTCCTAAAAACCCAAACTTTTAAACAAAATGGTTTAGTCCACTTTTGTAGGTAGTGCTTTTTTCTTTTTTTTTTTTTTTTTCTTTTTTTTGGCCTTGAAGCATTACTTATCTGCACCTTCCTGAAGCACAAATCTTGCTCTACACACTCTGGAGCTGAGAAGGTGACCAGACCCAGAGAGGGTTTTAGGGTTTTCCTGACACCCCACGTTACTGGTACAGGCTGGAGCCGGGGGGATGGGGGGGTGTCTGTGTGACTCCTGTGCCTTTGGTTTTCCAAATTGAGCCGGGAATTCTCTTCCCCAAACCCACCCCGCCTCAAGCGGCAGCTGCACTTTGGTGGGATTTGCTCTAATTGTCCCCAAAAAGGCAGTGAGGAAAGCAGGGTGGCAGGGTGTCCCCCCATTTGGTATCTGAGGCAAGGAACCCGAAAGCACGCCTTCCAGCCACTACATTAATCCCCCAGCGATGCAAGAGGCAAAGACAAGAATAAATTAAAACTTCATTTAAAATGTATTTTTCTAATTGAGTAAGGGTACACCAACTAATGTTCTATCTAATTAGATGGAAGCCGGGTTTTATTATCAATATCTGCAGCTAACTAATTGAATCATTTACAGTCCCCGCTGCGCTGAGGGGCTGCCGTGCTCGGAGCCTCCTGCCCCCCCCCCCCCCCAGCCTGGAAAACTGGCACCAGCCCCCTTCCCTGGGCACCCCCAGGGGGATCTGCTCTGTAACAGGGTCCCTGCCTTGGTGGGACTCAAGATTCATCTCCCCAGAGCAGATTCCTCCTCTGCAAAGACAAGGGAAACGTGGATCCCTGCATCCCTGCATCCTCCCCGGAGCATCCTCTGTCCTGGAGCGATGCTCTTGTCAGATGGTACCCAGGCGAGGATGCTCTGCTTCCTCCCCCTGCATCCCACTGCTCCCCCAGCAAACGGGTGGGTTTTAAATGCCCATTTTTCTGGCAGACAGAAAAACCACCAGTCGCCAGGAGGAGCTGCCTCCCGAGCCACCAACCGTGGGGGGGGTCCCAGCTCCTCGCCCTGGGGGAGAAAAGGCTTTTCTTTATTCCTGGAGCAATCAGCCAAACCCCGCTCTGGAAGGGTCTTAAAGGAGATTTATTTTGCAGAAGCTGTTTTAGAGCCTCTGCGTAGGAGAGAGTGATAAATATTCCTGCTTTCCCCAGTCTCTGCTGCTGCTGCTGCTCGCCCCCCCGGGAAGCAGCAGAGCTATAAGAGGGGGGAGAGGAACCGTAAAGGGGGGGGAACGACAGATTCGTTACCAAACCCTTGGACTGGCCAACACGACCCAGGGATGCCCACCCTGGGGGTGGAGGAGCAGAGCTCACCCCTATTAACACACACACAGCACAGGTGCTAATTTATACCCATGAAAGCATCAGTAAATAGCTTAAGCCAGACTGCTTGGCCTATTACCCTAATGGATAAAAAAAAAAAAACACACCCAATTTTGGGGGCCCCAAAGCGTTTTGTGCTTCACCAGGGCACAGAAGATGACCTGGGTGCTGCCAGCTACTTCCCCCAGCCTGGTCCAGCAGAAAACCCCTCTGCAGAGCTTAAATCTTGCAAAGGGGGCACAAGGGCAGCCCTGGGGGCACACACCACCAGAGGTAACACCACCGGGCAGGAGGTGCCTTTGGTCAGGGAGATGCTCGTCGTGTTTCTCCATGCTCTGTGGTTCCAGGCACGGGAAAGGGTTAATAACGGCCTCTCCCAAACCATCTGCTAAAGGTCCACGCTATTAATTTAACAGAAAAAAAAAAAAGGAATAGATTACTCTTACAGTTTTCAATTAAAGTACATGATGTCTTCAAACTGCAATCTTAATTAGATATTATAGGGTGACATTTAGGGATCCTGAGTTCCGAGAGCTGCTCGGGTCCTCTGGCTGCCGGGCATTCAGCACCCCCCCGGGCATCCCCCTGAGGGGCACCCCCCCAAATCTCAGCACCAGGGAGCTGGATTGACTCCCAAACCAAAGGGGTGAAAGAGCAAAACCAACGGCAGCCTCAGCACAGCAGAAAAAAACAAGCTTTAAACACTCTTGGACACATTCCCAAAGAGAACTTAGAGAGAGAGACAGACAGGCACAAGGACAAAAAGCAAATTAGGAAAACAAACAAACCAACCCACCAAAAGGAAACAAAGGAGACCAAATGCACCAAAAGGAGACCAAACCCACCCACAGGAGACCAAACCCACCCACGGGAAGGGGGCAAGGGGTGCAGCCAGCATCACCCACGGCAGGTTTCACACCAACACGTAAACATTTCCAGGAAGATTTCATGGAAACAGAAAGCTTGATCTCTCCCAAAGCTGCCCCGAAGCACCCCCCCTCAGCAACCACCTTCCTGCATCCCGGCAAATTCAGATGCTCTCTGCTGATTAATTAATAATTAATGATTATCTTACACGATCCCATTTAGACTGCATTCGTAGATCTTTTTCCAGCACACATAAGACTTGGGCCCACTCCGCTATACTTTTCATTAAAATTTTAATTTGAGAAGTTGCTGGAGATTGTTTATTACCAGAAGGAAGATGCTCTACAGATTTGTAGGGCCCAACTCATTTCTTCCCAGTCAGCACGACCAGAGCTCAAAGCACCTTGCCCTGGTCACTCTTAAACTTCTATCAAGTATCGAGTGGAACGACTTAAATGTTTTATTTTCAAGGCTAAACGTGGTATGAAGTCACCGAATTAAGACAAGAAATAATTTTCTCTAAAACACATGAAAAGGAGAAGAAAAAAAAACCCGATCAAGCGAAGAAGAGACCCCAGAGTTAAATGAGATCTGCTCAGCAATCTCATCTGCCATGGAAAATAGTAAACTTAATGCAGTGGGTCTTTGTAAGAGCAAGAGCATAATTGTGCACGGACACACTTAGCAAGGGCTGTCCCAAGCCGCGCGGCTCAGAAGTGCTGTTAGTCACCAGAATTAGCAAAGCCACGGCCTAATGGGATTAGGATAGATTTTATCTTCCATTTAAGTCCCAAACTGAGGGATAGTCAGTAAAACAGAGCGATATTAAATAATGCCCAATCTTTACTTACTGGAAAATACCCACAGATCATTACAAAATTATTTTATTACTACTTTTTCCTTTAAATGACCTTGGACTAAACCCTGTGATTTAAAGAAACACGCAAACCGGCGTCTTGCTGCCACCGTCAGCTTTGGTACCACCATCAGGACTTCTCTCAGTGGCCTCAGAGAGTCAAACATACAGTGGGATAAAACCAGAAAATTCACTAAATTACACATATCTTCCATACATCAGTTACTGCACAACAGTAAAAACCCCAATTGCTGTATGGAATTCAAACAGTCCCATGGCTTGCAGGTGCTGAGGGGTGTCCCCATGCTCCAGAGGTGGCACCACGGCACAGGGGGAGGGGGTCCCGTCCTGCTCTCAACCCCCAAAATGAAGAGGAACATCTCATTTTCCTCCATCAAGTGGCAAACCCCAACCATGCTCAGGGCACAGCCCTGGACCTGGCTGCTCCATGCCTTTGTGGGCAACACAAGGCACTGAGCCCCACTGAATGCAAAGTCAAAGGGCACCTTTTACCTATAAATTTTATGAAAAGAGACAGATTTGGGAGAGAAAAGGCCCCAAATGATTTTGCCATGTTTACTCCAGCAGCCTCTCCCCAAGCCCAGCCAAACCGTCGCACGTGAGGGAGAAAGAAGGGATCCCTATATATCCCTACCATGTAATACCATCTATCCCCATATAAACTATACCATGTAATGCTGTATTATTGGGGTTTTTTTTCCCCACAAATGGCAATTCTGCATCTCCAATCAAGACTGGCCAAGCCCAACATCTCCAGTCCCAGTAAACAGAGGGGCTGAGGATGCTGGTGGATCTCAAACTGTAGAGACGGGACTGTTGGTCTTCAGAACACATTTTGGGGGAAAACATTAGGTTTTGTTTATTTGCAACCTGCTGCTACGATGGGTTTTGCCTGGGAGCCCACAGAGATTTCCTCCTGTTGGGTTTCACAGGACAGGACATGGAAATGGGGAGGAAATCCAGCCCAGGGTGTCCCCCACCACGTGGGGACACAAAGTCCTGTTCTTCCCATCGCAGCAGCTTCACCAAAATGCCCAAAGAGGCCAAAATATCAGTGCTTTCTCAATTTGCTTTTTCCTGCACGGAGACAGCAGCAAACCCTTCCACCAAAGAACTGTGCAAGGTTCATTAAAAGGAAAATATCCGCGGTAATTGTCCCTTTCTGCATATTCCTCACTCCAATATTCTCTAACATAATAATGTTCCACATTCCTGCAGAACTGTCTTTTCAGCATGTTTTTGCATTATGCCTAATTTTGTAAGAGTTTTTCAGTCCCACATAACGACACAGTTCAATGCAGAACCAGATATAAATCTGGCTTAAGAGACTCTCAACAGGAATTCATTTAAAACTGTAAATGTTAAAAGATTCTGTCTCTGATTTATGGCGTTTTCCTATTTCAAACAGGGAATTAAAATCCTTCTGAAAAGATACATATTAAATCATGATAAAAGCTGTGTTCGAATGATGATGCTGGTCGGACCGAGAGCCACAAAGCACAGAAATCTGGAAATAGCAGTAACTGGGACATTTTACTCTCTTGGTGAAAGCAGCACTGTCCTGCCATCAGCTCAGTCCCCATCTCTTAATTAGCGTGGAACGAAGCCCTGGGTGCTGCTGCTGCTTCATGTACCCCCCTCCTGCCTCCAACTGCCCACATCTCCCTTCTCCTGAAGATCCAGGTAAATAAAGGAGCTGCTTTACCTTAAATCATTATTTAATGGTTTTATTTCCTTCTGTATCGCTTACATTGAAGACTCTCCCAGCTCTCCAAGGTCCTCTGTAAATATTGCCCCTGTATCAGTGCGCAAACAACATCTAATCCCAAAAAAAAGAAAAAAAATGGATAATGCTACTCATTGTTGTCATTCCTGTAATGTTTCATTCTAGCGAACTGACAAAATTGTACCGATCGAGTCTCGAGCATCTCAGCGTCGTCCCCGAGCACGGCGAGGCTGAGGAAAGTTTAGGAAAAGTGTTTGAAATGAAGCTGTGCCAGGCACCGAGGCCATTCCCAAGAGTTCTGTTGAGTATTCAAGACGCCAAAAGAAGAGGGGCCTGCGGGACACTAATGGCTTAAAATATATATATATTAAAAAAAAAAAATTATCTAACCAGAAGAAGGACCGATGTCAAATACAGAAGTAAACAAGTAGAGGCAACCAGAAAAAGCATCATTCAAATGTTAATATAAATTAGTTACTGACAGGCCCCAGGGCTATCAGCAGAGACCAAGAGATCTCTGTTGCGAAGCCTCCAGAGATGCAAAACGTGGTGCCCAGTTGCCCATTAAAGCCTCTTGGGGTCACCCTGATGCTCAGACCCAAGAACCCCCCAGTTGACAGCGGTGATGAGGCTGCAAAGGGTGTTTCTAGGACCCCACTATCCCTCACAGATCATCCCAGAGGCAACAGAGTGGAGTTTAAGGTCTTCTGCTGCCGTTTCTCCTCATCACAGCGGCGCGAGCAACATCAAATACCAGCAGGTATTTGTTCTCTTCCCCAAAACATCCACCCAATTAATCCAAATAAACCTCAAAGAAAACCTAGGGTGTCAACGGGATAAACAAAATACCCTTTGAAAGTGTTGTTATTATTACCTAAAACATTATAAACAATCCCATTACACAACCAATTAAGAAACATGTCTCCTCTCCACCGGGCAGGACGGAGCAGCTACAGCCCGAGCTCCAGCACCGGGAGGGATGGATGCAGCATCCCCGGGACCCCCCTCTGTCCCCCCCCATCAGAGGAAAGGAAAAACCAGAGGAGAGAGAGAAGAGAACCCAAAACAGGGCAGAAAGCTGAGGTTAAAGTTAAGACCTGAGCCATTTGTGCTGTAAATCTGAGCGCCAGGTTCTCTTTCCTCATTTTAAACTGTCAAGGTTCGTTAAGTTCTTCCTCCTCCTTTTAACTGTTACCTGAGCTTTAGAAAGAAAAAAAAAACAAAAAACAAACCACTCAAACCAACCATGAAAAATGAGTACAGGAACCAGGCTGCAGTTCCACATCCCTGGCTGGTGCTGGTGGGTTGGGTTGGTTTGGTGGGGTTTTTGTTCATTTTTCCTCCAGATCTCCCCCAGTAAATGGGCAGATTCTTCACAGAAATGGGAACAGGTCAAGTCTGAGTATAATTAACAACTATTAATCCAGGGCCCATAGCCCAGGGCATCACGGCAGCTCTGTCCCCCAGAAGGAGCTGCTGTCGCCACCCCCTTTTCATCTGCTGGAAACCCACCCACCAACCCAGAATTATTGGGTACATTGAACAGGAAATAAACAACCTAAAACCAGAGCAGCATCAGGGAACCATGAATTCTCTGCAAGGTATTTTCAAATTTCTGAGATTTTCACTTTTCTGAAAACATTTAAGAAAAGAAGGACAGGGGAAAAGAAAAAAAAAAAAAGGAGGATCGAATAAATAAATAAAAAAACCCCAACACTGTGATAAAAGCCGTTGACAATTCTGAGCAGCACCAGGGCAGCAAATTGCCCAGGATTGCCTGCTTGTGTTTCTCCTTGGAGAGGAAGGGAGCAGAAGGCTGGTGGAGGAGCAGGGCTGGTGCCCGTGTTCCCAGGACGCGCTGCCGGGTCACCTCTGGGCTGCCAACGGCGGCTGGAAAATCACTGCAGGCTCTGCCAAACAGAGAGGAGACGCCCCACGGCACTAATAATGTTTTCCAAAGGTTACGCCTTACAGGCAATTTCATGCTCTTTACATTTGTAAGTGGCTGATTTCTGCTTCCTTTTCTTTTTTTTTTAAATAACAATAATCATAAACCCAAACATCTGCTCCCGGGGTGGGAGCCCTCCGGGTCCGTGTTCAGCCAGGGAAGGGGAAGAACCTGCTGGGGGTTGCTGCAGGTGTTATTTTTAGTGCAACAGCAATTTACCAGCTCCCTCCCCAGGGGGAATTCGGGGAGGAAAAGGGATGCTGATGCATTTCTTACTAAATATAGAAAAAAGGGCGAGCCACCAGCTCCTGGCAGGATGCGGCCCCGGTGTGTGGATGCTGTGGTACCCGGGGCCAGATGCTCAGTTCATCGCTCTTTAACCTTTAAGCCCTTGGCTTTTGGAAAAAAAAAAAGAGAGAAAAAAAAAAGCTTTTTAAAAGCAACTCTTAGACCTAATTGGCTCCAATTTGAAGCCTTGATCCCGTAATGAATGGCTCCAGAAATCAAACAAAGCATTTTGAACACAAACAAAATTGCCTGTTATGAAAGCAGAAGGTTTTTAGGGTAATATTTACTTTAACGGGCAGATGGACAGGAGGGATGAAAACAGCCCTCCCTCTTTTAAGGTAGTCCAAATCCAGCCGCCGAGGGGGGACCTCAAATACTCATCCAAGTCTGCATTTCATGCCCCCAAAATCAGGCTCATTTCATAACTTATTTAAAAAATACACGCCTTTAAAAAAAAAAATTTAAAATCTTGTTTAAAGAAGAAAGGGAGACGCATTTCAGAACTACTCTGTTCTTTCTATCTTCCAGCATTTAAAATTCTCGAGAGTCAGCTTTGACATCAAGGAGCTCTGCATTCCCAGCTGGATGGGGATTCCCTGTCTATCTCCTTTTATATTTAGTCTTCAGCCTCCGTCCCTTATTGCTTAATGTTTACCAGCGACCTGGAAGGTGAGCAGTGAGGAGGCAGCACGGGAGCGTGACAAAAGGCATTTAGGAGGGAGGATCAGACAGGCTGGAAAACCAGCCAGGAGACCTAAATGCACCACAAATGATCAACATGATAGAAACACGGTGCCTGGCTGGAAAAAAAGAAAAAAAAAAAAAGAGCTAAAAAAAAAAAAGCAAAGTAATGGGGATTGGAAGAGAAAACTGCATTATTCATACAGCCTGAGAGGGGCTGCGTTCATGGCATCACCCCCAGGCACTTCCAGATCATGAGAGCAGGGGGGCACCCAGCCCGACAGACCCCCCTGCGTGGCATCCCGGGGGGCAGGGGGGAGAGGGGACTGCCAAAGGAGGGGGATAAAGGAATTAAGAGATTATAGAGCCTTTGGATGCGCCAACGGATCATCGTGTGCCACACCGTGTCCCAGTGCTCCCCAGGGCTCAGTCGCCGGGTGGCCACCCCTGTCTCCATCCACGAGACAGATCTATAGATACAGATATTTTTTTTCTTATATTTATATATATATACACACACACACACTCGCTGGGACACTTTAATTTCAGCATATACCGCTTCCAGAAAGAAGGGTGGGCGCTTACGGAGAAGCAGCAAAAGAGTTTAATTCATTGAAATGCACTTAAGTTAGGGAAAACTAACTGAAAGCCCCGTATTAATTGGGCATAATTGAGAACCCAACCCTGCCGCTGCTTTGATCACAAATTGCAATTTCTGGGCACACACAGATTAGCAGCCACCTCCTCCCGCAGCGACCTGCTGAGAACAGATTGCTTGGTCACCTAATGCCTGCTAAAGCTCTCTACTTTTATGGGGGAAAGCATCAAGGTTTACCTTTTATTTTCCTTTCCTGGGGTTTTCACTGCCTTAATTGGCCCCAATTTTACCTTGTGACCGTCCTGAAGCGGTGCCAGCTCCGGGATGTCACACACTCAGCATCCCTCAGCCAGGGATGCTCCGCCAAACGCCCGCCACGGCTCCGGGATGCTCCGGTGATGCCAAACACACCAGGGGCAGAGACAACACAGCTGGGGGGGCTGGCGTGTCCTGAGGGAGAGCCCAGGGACCCCCACCCAAGGACAAGTCTCCTGAAGAACCAACCCACTGTTGGCACAGCTCCTGGAATGTTCTGGAACCAGGCAGTGTCCAGGGTGGTTCATGACATCACAGGGGGCATCATGCTACCATGAGGAGTCTCCGGCCAGGGTGGTTCATGACATCACAGGGGGCATCGTGCTGCCACGAGGAGTCTCCAGCATGTGGAGATCTTCCAGCTTCTTGTGTGCTCTTAAAATACCATTTGATATAAAAATAATAAATAAATAAATAGTCTTTTGTGGCGCCAGGAGTTTTCAAGAGCAGGGGAAGCTGCAGAAGCGATGCTGGCCCCGAGCTGAGACCTGTCTGCTCCCAGCCTGGAGACAGCACCTCCATTTGCTTGGTTCCCAGGGAAAAGTCAAAGATGAGGAGGAAAAAGCACCATTTCCTCAGCCCCCCCACCCTGGAGATGGGCACGGCGAGACGAGGAGATGAGGAAAGGGAATGTTATTTGTGGATGAACAGGACACAGCAGTAGGAAACACTCTCCGGGAAAGTCAATTGCATGGAGCCCCTTCTCCTCACCCACCAAGGAGAGGTCGGAGCCCGGGGGGCTGCCCTGGCCCCAGACCCACCACCCAGATGGTCCATCCTCCACCTCCCAGGGCTGCCCAACACCACATTCCCCGAGCTCACTGAATTTCACTGAATTTTTAGAGTTGGAAGGGACCATAGAGATCATCCAGTCCAACCCCCCTGCTGAAGCAGGATTGCCCAGAGCTTGTCAGAGCATGTTACTCAGGAGCATCCAGGTGGGGCTTGAAGATCTCCAGAGAAGGGGACTCCACACCCTCCCTGGGCAGCCTGTTCCAGGGCTCTGCCACCCTCACCGTGAAGAAGTTTCTCCTCATATTTGAGTGGAACCTCTTATGTTCCAACTTGTGCCCGTTGCCCCTCGTCCTCTCACTGGGAACCACTGAAAAGAGTCTGGCTCCCTCCTCCTTCAACCCACCCTTGAGATACTTGTCAGCATTGATAAGGTCTCCCCTCAGCCTTCTCTTCTCCAGACTAAAGAGCCCCAGCTCTCTCAGCCTTTCCTCATAAGGGAGATGCTCCAATCCTTGAATCATCTTTGTTGCCCTACGCTGGACTCTCTCCAGCAGTTCCCTGTCCCTCTTGAACTGGGGAGCCCAGAACTGGACACAGGATTCCAGTTGTAGCCTCACCAGTGCAGAACAGAGGGGGAGAATGACCTCCCTTGACCTGCTGGCTACACTCTTCCCTACGCAGCCCAGGATTCTGTTGGCCTTCCTGGCCACAAGAGCACACTGCTTGCTCATTGTCATTTTGCTGTCTGCCAGGACCCCCAGATCTTTCTCTTCAGAGGTTGTCTCCAGCAGGTCCACCCCTAACCTGTATTGGTGCCTGATTCTTCTTCCCCAGGTGCAGGACCCTACACTTTTCCTTGTTGAACCTCATGAGGTTCTTCCTTGCCCAGCTCTCCAGGTCTCCCTGGATGGCAGCACAGCCCTCTGGGGTGTCAGCCACCCCTCCCAGTTTGGTATCCGCTCCATCCTCCTCCCCATCCCGTGGCACAGGGCTGCCCACCAGCTCCACACTCACAATTCCTGCTTGTTCCTCCTGGTTTTCCTCTCCAGCTCCGAGTTACACTCGTTATACCCCATATCCCATCACTTCATGTACGCAAATTATCTTAAATATTTCATTCATTAAATGGCTCAGGTTATTACTGAATTGTACCTTAAGCTGTTCAGAAAGTTAATTCTTCTTGCACTCGGTAATGCGAAGTAACCGACTTTAAATGAATATTTTACAGTTTATGCTAGACAGAAAATTTATTTAAAATTCTATCCCTTTTAGAGTTATTCTTTTTAAGCAGTGCACTATGTGACTTAAATTATTGAGAGGGAATTATTTCTTTTTCTTTTTTTTTTTTTTAAGTTTCTTTCACTCCCAGCGAGGAAGAACCCAACGACCTGCCAAGGACCCAAACCCAAACCTACTGGGAGAGCAGCGCAGTCAGAAAGCTATTTTTCTGAAGCGTGGAGGGAGGGGAGGGGAGCAGAGGGAGAATTTGAGAGCTTTTTTGTACTCCTGGAACTCACAGATAGCTCTGCTGCTGGAAACGAAAAAAACAGCTCCCGCAATAGCCCATAACGTGCCACGAGTCCTTTGGGAATTTAATAAGAGTAATTTGAAGTGACAGGGCCCCGGCGCCGCGCGCGGCCCCTCCTGCGTAAGCCAAGAGAAAA
>NW_015090955.1:277593-299911 GCF_001431845.1 Calidris pugnax | reverse complement strand
GGGGGGGGGGGAGAAAAAAAGGTGCAATTACGGCGGCTCCAGCTATTTCCAGTCTCGCCGAAAGCCAAGGCAGCAGCGTCCTCGCCAGCGACGACAAGGTCGTTACTATTTCTAATTAAGGCAGCAGGTCCTGGGTAAGGCAGCAGAGCGGGCTGGTGGCTCCCAGCCCTAGGGACCCCGGGGTATGTGTGTCCCCCCCCTCCCCTGGGGGCTGAGGATGGATAAATCACACTCCAACCTGTGCCCAGAGGACAGCGTCACACCAGCCCCAGAGGTGACATCCTCCATGTCCCCAGCATCTCCTCATCCCAGGAAAACCCACCAGGATTCAGCCCCTCTCCCAACCCCCCCAGGGTGAGCTTCCAGGCTTAGAGGAGAGACACAGCCTGTTAAAAATGATTATTGCTGGGACGGCGGCACAAACATCTCAATAAAATCCCTGGCCAGTGACCTGGGAAAGGTGGCTCCTTCCAGCACCAGCACATCCCCCGGGATGGGGGTCCGGAGTAGCAGCAGCAGCAGAGCAGCCACCCTGTAACCCCAACCCCTCCTCGACCTCCGCTGGGGAAAAACCTCCCCGTTTCCCATGGAAATATGCAAACCAGGCTCCGCACTGTAAATCTTCCTTCCCGGCGCTAAGGAGATAAGTAGGACCTATTAACCTCCCATGTTATTTCCAACTTCATTATTGGAACTGACACGGGGAGAGCGCGCGGTGACGGCTCTTTTTGGCAGAGTGCATGTAAATCGCTTTCTCAAAGGAAATTACTTCTCCAGGCTGAATGTTATTAATCTAAATTCTCCCCTTAGTCAAATTGTTGCCCGTAATAAATATGGAGCAGGTTGCTGTGCTCATCTCCGAGGGCATCCCAATCCCGCTGCAGGCCCCCCCCCCCAACATTTGAAGCCTCTCCAGGAGCTGAGAGGAGCTGCTCCACAAGAGCATCCTTCACCCAAAGACAGGGACTGTCCATCCTGACGTCGCTCTGTGCTTGGGAACCCAGCAATTTCATCACAAAAACATTATTTTCCTGCTGCCAGCATGGAGTGATGCTGCAGCAAAGCCCTGAGCAGGGCAAACCAGGGGACAGTGAGGCTGGGGAAGGGTCACCAGGCACGTCCTTGACCTGCAACGTGTCATGGCCAACACCTTCCTTGGCCAACACCTTCTTTGTGTCAGCTTCGGTACCGTTAAAGCAGCAAAACTTCCAAGGTTTAGAAGTTTATGCTCTTTCCCAATAGATATACACCAACATCCTCCTCCTGCAACTAAAAAAACCACCGATTTTAAGCAGTATCAGGTCAAAACACCATAATAGCCAGATCAAAACCCCACCTAAATTTTGCCAAAGACGCAGCTAGAAACTAGAAATTTCACATCTTAAATTCTTGGAGGGATTACAAACTAAGGAGAATTTTATTTGCAAGGTATTCTTTCATTTTACGGAGAACCACCTTATCGCCAATAAAGATTTTCACTAAAATTACTCACAAAGCACCCGTTATTCCCCCCCTACTTCCATAAAAAAGCATGGAATTCCTTCTATTCCAATACAAACCCCCCACCCCGGGGTGAGGGCGCACAAACCCCCGGCACACACCGAGGCACGGGGTGGGTTCGGAGGGTTATAAATCCAGCGGGTACAGAAAGCCCTTTCTCCTCATTTGTGAGCCAGCCGAGTGTGAAAATGTTAACGAAGGCGGCTGTCATCAGCTACAGGAGTTTCACCATTTGGGATTTCGTTCACGTCCGCCGGCCCCTGCTCACGCGCGGCCCGTCGTGCCCCAGCCCTTCCACCCAGCCAGGAACCGCCCGCCCCGACGGGGGAAATTACCATCATTCCATTAACTCTTAACTTTTATGACACGCATTTCTAAAAGAGAATAGAGGCAGAGAGATTCTAAGTGTGTATCTACTCCTCTGCACGAGTATTTTTTTTGTTAAATATAGCAGGCTGACAAAAAGGAGTGAAGTCAGGCGATACCACGGCACCTTCTGTTATCGGGGGGAAAAAAAGGAAAAATATCTAAATTTTTGCAGGTAGCTCGTGAAAGCCCCAATTTACAGGAAGGTGGTGTCTCCCCTCCACTCAGCCAGGCTGTGACCCAAAAAAGGTGAGCCCTCAGAGCCATCTGGGTGCCGAGAGCAGAGCCCCAGGAGGGAACTGGGAGTGAGGACGCTGCCCCAGCACAATTCCCAGCCGGAGCATCTCACAACAGGAGATGGGAAAGGACCAGGAAGGGCAGGAATCCATCAGTCCTGACAGAAGATGTGCATCTCTCTCTTGGCAGGAGGAGAGGGAAGGAGAATGCACAATAAAACCAAGGCAGGCTCACAAAAAAATGACTTCCCTACCACAGCCGTGTGATTTTTAATTTTCCTCTAATTTCAGGACTGCAGCACTGATATAAAAATCCCTATAAGTGTTTTAGGGAGATGGTAATGGTCCTATACTAAAATAATTCAACCAACACTATAATTTTAGTACCACTATCAAAATGAAATAATGGCTGTTTACTATGTTACACCTTTCAAATGACCTTCATTTGAATACAAATTGTGGCTTCAAACTCTAAAAGCTGCTCCATTTCAGGAGGCAGCAAATTGAGGATGTTTACCCAGGGTTTACTCTTCCAGCAGATTCCTCGGTACAACCACAGAGGCCAAATGGGCTTTTGGGGTGGTTTCTTTCCCTCTGAAGCTGCTGGAGATTCACCCAAAGGCTCCGGGTGGATGCGAGTGGGACCACACAATGGGAATCACACTCCTGTTTTACCTGGAAATCCCCATCAGGGATGGAGCTGAGACCCCCTCCCTCGGGTGATGGATGGGGATTATCCTGCTAATAATCAAGATCCCAGCCCAGGAGGGGAAGGCGGCTCCATCCTCATCACGTGCCTCTAAAAACACCTTATTTCACCTTATTTGCCAAGGTTCAGCCCATCACGGGCTCTTGTGCTGGTTTTGGGGACCCCCCACAGCTGCCCTTCCCGGGGGAGCTGGTGGGTGCCTGGACAGTGGGGGGGGGACCCCTGGGGGGCACAGGATGCTGCCCAGGAATGCTGTCTCCTGGGTTTTTTGGGGGTCCAGCAGCCAGCACCCCCAGCAGGAGGGGGTTCCACCACCAGCGTTGTTTTGGCAGGAGAAATTTGACTACCCAAGTTCCCCACTATTTACTCAGCCTCCTGGGGAACACCAGCCATTTCTCTCTAATAATGAATTTTTGCTCTTTCATCAACATTAGTCAGAACAAGCTCTGGAAAAAATGTGCTTTTTGGTGCCAGGAATATGAAAGAAAACATTGATGTGACAGGCAATAAGCAAAACCAAGCAGCGCACCCAGCTGCGAAGTAGCACAAGCTGCACCCAGTGCTTGGCCCTTCCAAGATCATTCCGAAGCGGGGAATAAAAGTATAATTGAAAAAAAAAAAATAAATTATGAAGTTTCTCTGTAAGATGCCAGAAGTCAACTACAAACTCCCCTCCCATGGGGACACCGATGGGTGATGATCCCACAGGGATGCTCTCTCTCCCCAGAAGTTGGGGACATTCACCTTTCCCTCCTCCTCCCAGGTCCCAAACAAGGGAACACAAAACCAAGCAAAGCCCCAGCACGAAGGGATGGACCCGGCTCCGGCCGAGCAGACACGTCCCTTCACAGAATCTTAGTGGTTGGAAGGGACCTCCGAGATCGAGTCCAACCACAACAAAAAAAAAAACAACAAAAAACACACCAAACAAAAAAACCCCACACAACCACCACAAAAACAACAAACCCAAAACCACCACCCACCAACTAAACCCCACACCCCCACACACTACACCCCACGGCACTAGAGCATGCCCTGAAGAGCCACCACCTCCCTGGGCAGGCTGTTCCAGGGCCTGACCACTCTTTCAGTAAAGTAATTCTTCCTAATATCTAATCTGAACCTCCCCTGCTCCAACTTCAGACCATTACCTCTGGTCCTGTCATTACTCCTTTGGGAGAAGAGGCCAACCCCCGCCTCTCTACACCCTCCTTTCAGGTAGTTGTAGAGGGCAATGAGGTCTCCCCTCAGCCTCCTCTTCTCCAAACTAAACATGCCCAGTTCCCTCAGCCTCTCCTCGTAGGACTTGTTCTCCAGACCCCTCACCAACTTGGTGGCTCTCCTCTGGACACGCTCCAGCACTTCAATGTCTTTTGAAGGTGCTGCTCAGGAGCCACCACCACAAGGGAGAATCCCACGCTCCGAAACCACGGAGTAATCTGCAAACACTCCCACTGCAGGACACCTACGGGCAATTACTCACAAAGGGAGAGGAGGAGGAAGAAGAAAATCCCACTTTTTGTTGTTAATTCTCTTCTCTCGGCACAAAAAACCATTGTGGGGGAAGCCCCCAACGTCTCGGTGGGGAAAGGCAAGCCCCCAGCACCTCCCCAAGCAAGGGGAACTCTCTGTTTGGCAGCAGCCCCATTTTGGGGTGAAAAAAGGGAAATCCCTTCTGTTAAGAGCAGCCTCAGCCTCTTCCAGAGCCCCCCCCTTCCAAGGGGGTGCAGCCCCCCCCACCAGCCAGAGCAAAGCCAGCAATTGATGCTCCAGCCAGAGATCCCAAACCAGCACCGGTCTCCTTCACGGTGACATTGTGGAGAAACAATAGGTGTTGTATAAAACATCTGAAAACAAGACAAATTAGTCATTAAAAATTAATTTTGGAAAATTACAGTCTTGTTAATAGGCACCATTACGGCTTTGCACGTTCCTTTTCAGGCAGGAGGGAGGGAGGGAGGGGATTTTTAAAACACGTTTTATTGTATTTCATCAAAAACTGAAGAGATAGAGACAAATGTCTCCGGAATCCTGCATTTCTGCATTGCACAAATCCGCATCCTGAGCACATTTGCATTTGCAGTTCGCCCTGGTGAGGAGGAAAAGCCATTGCACAGAGTGATTCTCCCACCTTCTCCCGAGCTGCCTCCCCACCCCTCTGGCTCCTGGTGTTTCAGCACAGCCCAACGTCGCTCCCATCAGGATTTCTGGGCTTTTCTGGAGAGTTGGAGCCCCACCACGGGGTCTCAAGCCCCATCACCTTCCCGCTCTGCTCCACCAGGAGCTCTCAGCCAGTGTTCCCATATGGAGAGGGAAATTCCTCTCCTGCCTGATCCCATCACCAGCTGGAGAAGTCACCCCAAACTCCATGAAAGCCTGGGAGTTTGCACATTTGACAGCAAAAGGCATCAAGAAGATGGGAAATCTCCCCTTCTCGCCCAACAAGGGCTGGATTCCAACTGCAAGGTACAGACCACCAAAGATCTGGATGGAGAGTGGACCCATGTCTCGTGTGGAGCCAGGCATGGACCCCGAGAGCGGCCACCCCTTGTGCCCATGTCCCCCAGTCTGCAAACCTGGGGCCAGGTCCATCCCCAGCCCCACGTCCAGGTGCCAGGAGCACGGTCCCCCTGGACAAGGGCAGGGAAAACGAGCCGGTGCCAAACGATGTGACCGGGGAAGGCGAATACCTGAAACCTTGTGCCCAAAACCCCCCCAGGAACCCGCCGGCGGGACGCTCCGATCGCCTTCTCGTGCTCTTGACAGCGAGGAGCACGCCAAAATACTCAAGGTCAAGAGACCAGCATGGTTTGAGGCAATCTGCGCCTCTTAAAACAGTGACAAATATGTTATTTAATTTTAATGAGCTTTTTTGCATCTCCAATCTAATTACGGCATTATCAAGTACTGCTCCGAACTGCAGGTGGCTTCTCATTACTTGGGGTAGGGCTGTCACAAGCATTTTTCATGAATACTAAAAACTGCTCTTTTTCACCACCCGCTCTGCAGCCCCCACCCCAGGAGAGAGATTCCCCAGCCCCGTGGCCCCCAGACTCTGAAGGAGGGAGGAAATTAACACCACAAGCTTTGACGACATCTTAAAAACCCCCAGTTTTCACCCAATTGCTCCACTTTTGGGGTTTTATTGTGGTTAATGGAGAGTAGCACCCACCCAGCTCCTCCAGCCAAACCCTGGGGAGAAACCTCCACACCCACCAAAAAAGTACAAGTTCTGGTGTGTGAGATGCTCCTGCCCAGCAAAGTCTCCCCCAAAAGCAAACGTCTCCCTGTTCCACCCACAAAAACAAGGATACTCTGTGACAGGGCATTTAAGAAAACCCCTCTCTTCCAGGTTGCTTCTAGCTTTTGCTTCCAACTTCATATTTTTTAAATCATTATTTTGGAGCAAAGAAAACGCTCCAACGGCAAAAGTATTTTGGCAAGATCAAAATATTCAGCTTCTCCTCTTAAACTTTGCAAAAAATCAGATTTTCAACCATGGTTTCTGGCCCATTCCTTTGACCAACATCAATTATAGTTTCCTCCACATGGTGCAAAGCTCCTGGAATTCACCTCTAAAAACCCCAAACTCGGAAACCATCAAGGATGAAGAGTTTCAGTTCTCCCATAAACCCTTTTTCCCCGCGCCGTGGGGTGAGCACAGCCAAGACACAAGTGATAACAAAGCCCCAACAGCAACTTTTCCTCCTCCAAAGCGTGAGGCCACCAGCCCTCAGCAACCCCAAACCCTGGGGAGCAGCCCCTGCCCTTCCCCGGGACACACGAGGAGCAGGAGGGAGAGGACGGGGGATCTTTTCCCTCAAGATCCCTTTTACAGACACACATCCCAAGGAAAACGTGGATTTTAGGGGTTTTTTTAGGATTTTGTGGAAAACAGCAGGAAATTACACACACCCCCACAGACACAGCAAGTTCCTACACTCCTGGTAACAAAACCCAACATTTTCTGCCACGGCAGTGCCCAGGGATGTGGTGCTGCCACTACCCGGGGGTCACAGAGCACTGACCCCCAGGGGCTGGAACCACCAACACAGACACCCACCACTCACCACCAGCCAGCACACCCCAGCCCACCCCCCAAATTGTCTTTTTTTGCCCCAAACGCAGGCAGCCCACAGCAGAAGCACTCACCAGCATCCAGGGGTGATGGGGAGGGGGGCGATGGGGGCACAAGGACCCCCAGGGTCTGCACGCCCTTTTACAGACACACATCCCAAGGAAAACGTGGATTTTAGGGGTTTTTTTAGGATTTTGTGGAAAACAGCAGGAAATTACACACACCCCCACAGACACAGCAAGTTCCTACACTCCTGGTAACAAAACCCAACATTTTCTGCCACGGCAATACCCGGGGATGTGGTGCTACCACTACCTGGGGGTCATGAAGCACTGACCCCCAGGGGCTGGCACCACCAACACAGACACCCACCACATCCCAGCCCACCCCCCAAACAGTCTTTTTTTGGCCCAAACCAGCCCCAAACACAGGCAGCCCACAGCAGGAGCACTCACCAGCATCCAGGGGTGATGGGGAGGGGGGCAATGGGGGCACAGAGACCCCCCCAAGATCTGCACCAAAGGGTGGCTCTGGCAGAGTGAGCTCAGCCCCAGGCAGGTGCTGGGCTTGTTTTGTGTCCCCTCGTTAACTCCCATTGACCACAGCTGGGACAGGCCACCAGATCAGCTCAGCAGCACCTGGGCCACCTCCCACCACGGAGGTAGGTATGTAAGGTATGTATAGGTGGATGGATGGATGGATATGTACATACATCCATGTATGTGCACATACATGTGCATGCAGGGCTCATGCTGAAGCTGTGCACGCTCGGTGTCACAGCAGAAGTCAACACCAGAGACGGGGGCTGGTCCCCCACTCTGCAACACACTTCATCCCCCCACCCTGACCTTGGTAAACCCCATCCCCCCCCACAACTGCAGCCAATTACTGCCACCTGGCTCGTTAATTACACTTGCTCGTGCTCTGCCACAGTCGCTGGGGCCAGGGATGGGGAAGGGGCACATCCCATCCTACCCATAGGAATCACCAGTTTGGGCTGGGAGATGTTTTTCCTGCTGGAGTGGGAAGTTTCCTGGAAGCAAGGAGATGCCAACCCACGTGTGCTCACCCCCCCAAAACCCACCCTCCTGGGGAGGGGGGCTCCTCTCCTGAGCAGCACACTGACTTTGAACCACGGCGTGTGCCACCAGCTGCAGCGCCGAGCCCGGAGCAGAGAACGTGGCTCTGAATGACAATTAAATACGTTTTCATCATCTGTCATTTATTTTACTGCAGGTGCCGGAGGAATAAATCAGAGCGCGACTCCCTCGTCAGCCGGCAGCAAACACCTTCCAACGCTGGGTCCTGGGGGGGGGGACACACGAATTCCATCAGACCCCACGGCTTTCACAGCTCCTGTTATGGGGGGGACACACAACAGGCGTCTGATGCAGCCTCTCCATCCGCTGCCAACAACAGGCGTCTGATGCAGCCTCTCCATCCACTCCCATGTGGAATTTCACTGAATTTCACTGAATTTTTAGAGTTGGGACCATAGAGATCATCCAGTCCAACGCCCCTGCTGAAGCAGGACCACCCAGAGCTTGTCAGAGCATGTTACTCAGGAGCATCCAGGTGGGGCTTGAAGATCTCCAGAGAAGGGGACTCCACACCCTCCCTGGGCAGCCTGTTCCAGGGCTCTGCCACCCTCACCCTGAAGAAGTTTCTCCTCATGTTTGAGTGGAACCTCTTATGTTCCAACTTGTGCCCGTTGCCCCTCGTCCTCTCACTGGGAACCACTGAGAAGAGTCTGGCTCCCTCCTCCTTCAACCCACCCTTGAGATACTTGTCAGCATTGATAAGGTCTCCCCTCAGCCTTCTCTTCTCCAGACTAAAGAGTCCCAGCTCTCTCAGTCTCTCCTCATCAGGGAGATGCTCCAGTCCTTGAATCATCTTTGTTGCCCTTCACTGGACTCTTTCCAGTAGTTCCCTGTCCCTCTTGAACTGGGGAGCCCAGAACTGGACGCAGGATTCCAGTTGTGGCCTCCCCAGTGCAGAGCAGAGGGGGAGAATGACCTCCCTGGACCTACTGGCCACACTCTTCCCTACGCAGCCCAGGACTCCATTGGCCTTCCTGGCCACAAGAGCACACTGCTTGCTCATTGTCATTTTGCTGTCTGCCAGGACCCCCAGATCTTTCTCTCCAGAACTTGTCTCCAGCAGGTCCACCCCAACCTGTATTGGTGCCTGACATTCTTCTTCCCCAGGTGGCCCCTCCATCACCCCCCGCTCTCCTGCACCCCCAGCATCTCCCAGAGCCCCTGTGACCCACTGGGGATACTGGGATTTTGGTCAAGGAGGGAACAAAGGCAAGGGAAAAAAGGCAAACAGGCAGAACTTCTTTTTCAGAATTCACTTGCAAATGAATTCAATTAGAGCGGCTGCAACTCAGAAAATTAAAAGGTTTCGGTTCCTCTGCTCTGAACCCAACCGGTGAGTCCAGTGCCCGGCGACAGAGCGGCTCCGCTTCCCGGAGGATGGATGCAACCCCCCCCCACCCAGGGAAGAGCGAGCCCATCACCAGCCCAGGAGCCCACCCACGGCCAGAATTCCCAGTGGGAAGGAGACACGGCCGGGAAGGAGCGATCGGAGCGGGAGGGGGTGGCCGCCTGTGCCTGGCAGGAGGGGTTTCCTTGAAACGCTGCCATTTCCTACTGATTTGGAAAAATGAAAACTTCCCAGGTCTCTGTCACCTCTGCGAGGGCCCTGGCAGCCGTGGGTCCCTGTGGGGGGACACGGGGTGACCCCACGGAGGCAGCGAGTCCCTCAAACCCCACAGGAGGCTGGAATGAAGCTCCCACACCCCAGAGGGTTCCACTCGCTCCCCGCGTCCCCCCGGGATACATTCTGAATTTGGCCTCTTGCTTTGCCAACAGCATTTGTGTCCTACAGCCAAAAATGCCTTTTTTTAAAAAAAAAAAAAAGGATAAAATGGAATTTAAGCATACCTAAATGAACCCAGTGGCTACAGAGGAGTGGGAATTCCCCTTTCCTGTCACAGGAATGAGTCTGACAGGAGGCAGCTCCTCGGTTCCTCCGCAAGCACCTGCCTCAGCTCTGCTTTATGGAGCAGCAGTTAGAGCAGCACCAGAACCCTAAATAATCTCCAAACACACACCTCCAGAAAAAAGCTGTGATTGAACTTGCAGGTCGTTAATCACCAACACTGGATTTACAATGGTTTCCAGACTTTTCCCCACTCCCTGGAGCCAGGAACCGTCCTGAGATGGGATGGACACAATCAGAGGATGGTTCGGGATCTCGCCACGTTCCCCATCACGTTCCCCAAATCCTTCTCTCCATCCGGGCGGCTTTCCACTTTCCCTGACTCAGGGAATTTCCCAGGAATCCCATTCCCGAGCAGGAATTACCACCTGCCCATCTCCCAGAGACAAACCAGCCTCCTCCCTCACATCCTGCTCCCAGATCTTGGGGTCCCCGTGGGGCCACCCCACATCAGATGCATGTGTGACCCCCAGCCAGGACATGCCACCACCAGGAGCATCCCTCCGTGGCCCAGCTCACACCAAAGCACCATTTCCTTCCCTTACAAGCACCCCCATGGACTGAGGATGCCGACGCCACAGCCAAGCCAGTTAAACGTTTACTTTCTATTAAAACATCTAAACGAGAAGATTAAAACCCGTTTTACATTTAACAGCAAGGCAAAGTCAAATCAGCACAGGAGCAGCTTAGCGGGTACTTAGAGCCCAGGCCGTTCTGATGCTGAGAGGTAATCAATTTAAGGAGGGAGGGATTTCTTAAAACTACTCAGAAAGAGGGAAAAAAAAAAGAAAATAATACACATACATTTGAAAAAATCTTTCAATTATCTCTCCCAAAGAACGCCTCCCAAAGCCCTTCTGCTGCCAAGACTAATAGGCTTCTTCACAGACAGCTCTTGCCCCAGATTTCCCCATGAAATATTTTCACAGCTTATTAGTCTATTGAGCACGTTGCATGCTTAAGCTCTTTTGTTTATTTTTCATTTGCGACGGCAGGAGGAGAAGATCCTGTAGAACATGGGGGTGCTCTCGGCTCTTTAAAGGCAGGGATTTGAAGCACCAGAGGTGGCACACAGGACACGCTGCTTGGGGGGGGACTCTCACTCTGGTTTTCTAACATTCAGACCCAAAAACCCACCAACACCACGGCTGGTCCCTCTGAGCCACAACCTCCCCCCCCAGGAAGTGGGAAATCCCACTTTCCAAAGCCTAAATCCAGGTCTATTCCAATAACCTGCAGCCAATTTAACACGCCTATGGAGAGTGTTATCTCCACCACGTTTATTGGGTGAACTTCGTGGTGATCCCAGCAAAAGGCTTTAGGAGATGAGAGTGAAGAGATGGCCAAAAACTCAGGACAACACAAAGCCCTGTCTCTGCCCAAAAATCTCCATCCAAACGCCCCAGATCCAGATCCAGAAGCCCCAGGACTCACTCCCAACCCTCCATGGGGTGAAGGGCAACACACTCTTATTTAATGCCAGGGAGATTTTTAAAAAAACCCTCAATAATACAGCTCTATCAGCTTATCTCGTTGCCATTAAAAGAATCAGAGCAACCATATTCTGCATAACAGAATTAGACTTAATCCCCCCCCCGTGTTTTAGAGGTCGTCCCAAAGATAAATCTCTATTTTAGTCATAATCCTCACTTTACAAAGTTTATTTAAAAACCCCCTGAAGAGCCCAAGGAAGGGACCGGGTGGGAACACGAGGGGCAGAGGCCCCCAAAGCACACCCCGGGATGGGGTTTTCTGTCTTCTTTTAAATGTTCATATTTAATTTCTGGCTGAAACAGTCCCCAGCCAAAGAAAGCAGCGTGTGGGAAACGCCATTTAATGGGCCTCGTCACATGAAAGTATTTTGGCACAAGTATACGCCGTACAAAAGGAATAACCTATTTTATTTAAAATATTTGAAAGAAAAGAAAGTTTTACAGCTAAGAACTAAGGAGAGCTTTCTCCTTTACTTTTCATTTGCCTTCCCGGTCACGCTGAATGAAACCAGCCCTGATTTAGCAAAGGATTTTAGGACAGAAGTCAGAGGTTCTGCCTGCAACCCCCAGGATTTTGCAGCTTACGTGGATCAAATATTCTATATGTGCTGATGGGAGAGTAAATGAGTGGCTCCAAGGCTTTTTAGTGGGAAGCCAGGAGAGCCCTGGGCCAGGGATGGGACTCATCCGGAGGGGTTGTGGTACCCACCGTTAAGTGTCGGGGGATGCGGTGGGGATGTGGGGACACGGGCGGGTTGGTGACACCCCACATCCCTCCCAGGGATGGGGCACACACCGTCCATCGCCACGACACCACGGCTTCGCCTTCCTGAAAATCACCGTTTCCTCAAAACTCGGAGCTTCCCGGCAAAATCCGCACATTAAATGCCTTCACAGCACCCTCCTGTGGGGATTCCGCGTCCGTACAGAGACGGGGGCAGCTAGAAATGGGGCGAAGGAAGGGAACCATCCTCCTCCTCCGGCAGGACCAGGAGCCCCAGCACCCCAGGACCCTCCTGAGCTGGCACATGCCACCTCCCCGGCTGCTGCGTGGGGCGACGCCGATGGCACCGTGGCCACCGGCCGGGCCAGCCCGCAGGGATGGGGACCACGGGGAAGATGCTCTGCTCTGAACCCATCCAGCGTGTTCTCCTGCCTGTCACCGAGTCACCAACCAAGGAGTGACAGGTAATTTTAAAAAGTTAAAACAAAAAAAAAAGGTTAAAGCCAATTTTCCTGCAGTAACAAGGGGCAAATAGAAGTGCCACCCAGATTCTGTCACCGGGGTGTACGATCGCCACCCAAACAGGGTACAGGAACATTTGAAACCTGCTCTCAAAGCCAGAGGCATCTCCCTCAGAAGTTATCCTGGAATCCTGCTTTAATCCTTTTGTTTTCGTGGTGATCCTACATTTTAATTCAGATACTCCACAGCACTTTTTTTAACGACAGCGGTTTTACGCAACGCTGCGCCGCCGCGATGAAAACCGGGCAGTTCCCTGATTTCTAGGAGGAGGAAGACTTTAGAGACTTCATAATTATTACATTACTAAACTTTTCAGTTTAAAAAAAAAGTCATCTGTTACTTACAGTGTTGATTTAGGGCACAGTGAGACTGACACAGAGAGATCCTACAGATACCATACACTTTCCCTCTTTTTGCAAGAACGCTATAGAATTAGAGTTGAATTAGAGTTGAATAAATCTCAAATCCCAATTATTGATCCTCCTTCAGCTGAGGCAGCAGCTCACCACACCACGCCATGCTGCACCCCGGTGCAGAGAGCACACACACACACCGATGCACTCGTGCAACAGGAAGGTTTATACAGCATCATTCACTCTCCAAGCATCTCACACCAAATTAATTAATCTTAACAGCTGCTGCTGCGGCGGGAGCTTAAGAGATGGTGCTTCTGTAGGAGGGAACCAAGTTTTTTTGCTTCCCAAATCAATAGGATTTTTGTTTTTTTAAATCTAACATGTGAGTATTGGGTGAAGTGCACACACACACACACACACACAACCATCTGGAATTTTAGCTGCTTTAAAGCGAGGGAAGAGGGATGGTGGGAGGGATGATACTCCCTCATTTCCTTCTTCCTCCCCCCCAACCAGGGCAGTTCTTTCCTTACACTTATTTCATAGAATCATAGAATCATAGAATTGCCCAGGCCAGAAGGGACCTCCAAAGGCCATCTAGTCCCACCCCCCCGCAGTCAGCAGGGACACCCCCAACTAGACCAGGTTGCCCAGGGCCTCGTCGAGCCTCTCCTTGAATATCTCCAGGGATGGGGCCTCAACCACCTCCCTGGGCAACCTGTTCCAGTGCTCCACCACCCTCACAGTGAAGAACCCTCTCCTCATCTCCAGTCTAAATCTGTTCCCCTCCAGCTTGAAGCCATTGCCCCTCGTCCTGTCACTACAGGCCTTTCTAAACAGGTTCTCCCCAGCCTTCCTGTAGGCTCCCTTCAGGTACTGGAAGGCTGCTATTAGGTCTCCCCGGAGCCTCCTCTTCTTCAGGCTGAACAACCCCAGCTCCCTCAGCCTGTCCTCGTAGCAGAGGTGCTCCATCCCCCTGATCATCCTTGTGGCCCTCCTCTGGACCCTCTCCATCAGGTCCATGTCCTTCTTGGCAGTGACTGGTTTCACTTCTCTGGGACTGAGCATTTCTATCCATCACGGGGCACACACAGGGGTTCCCCAGGAAAAGAGTCCATGAAGGGAGGAGCAGAACAGTGGGAGCTCCAGGGGGTGTTAAGGCTGCCCGGGGGCAGGTGGGGAAGGACAGACACCCCCAAGGGGCTGCCCGGCACCAGGGACGGGACAGGGACAAGTGGCACAAACGCCAACCGTCAAGCTCACCGCAGGAAGGGACCCCTATTTGGATTTGGTGGATTTTCAGTTATGGTTTTGTAAGTTTTAAACCCAGAAGCCTTGGCAAAAACCCCTACTCAGAACCAAACTCACCCCCAAACGGAGTGACACCCCCATCAGCTGCACGAGATGGACTTTGTGTTGCCAACAACTGAAATATTGCAGGACCTGATACACCCCAGCCTGATTTCAACACACACGAGTCGATCAGAAACAAGCTGTCAGGGACGAGCATGGAGTTTGGAAAATCCAATTGCAAAACTGCAATTAAAAATTGCTGGAGACCCTTTTCGTATTATCCCACCGGCCACTAACTAAACCCTCCTCTTCAAAGTTAAAAATTGACTGCAACCATGGAACTCAGGGAGAAAGTGCTGCCCAGCCTGTCACCTCCACCTTGTCACCTCCAGCTTGTCACCTTCAGCCTGTCACCAACCTCTGGAGCCACTGCTGAGCTCTCTGGCTGCTCTGGGGGGTGGCAGGGGGTGCCCGAGGTGGGGCTAAGACCCAGCTGGGGCACAAGGGAGCTTGTGCAAGACCTGCAGCAAGAACCACCAAGAACATGACTTCTGTTATTGCTGTGCCATGGAATGTGTGTCCAGGGAAAGGTGGTGTTGGGTGGGAGCCTCTCCTCATTAATGGGTGTGAGACATTACTCATTATCACTACCATCAGGAGCTACATCACCCGTGTGGTAGCAGCAGCATTTTCTGGATGAGAACTCTCCATTTCTACCTTAAAAATATCAACTCTTCCTCCCACTGACCAGCCTTGCTTAGGGGATGGCAGAGCTGTTCCCAGCTACAAAGAAAACGAGTCCTAAATAAACGGAGAAGAGAAAGGCAAATAAAACGTTTGATAATAAAGTCTGGCGAGCTGTGATCTCGCACAGGAGGGAAATGATCTCCCCAGCTGGAAGGAGATCCCACCACCAAGGTCAGACCTTCTGAAGGAACCGAGGCCATGAGGTGGCCCATGGAGTGGTCCCAACCCAACCAGCATCTCTGAGCATCGCTCCCACTCTTCCACTTCCGAGCACCCCCAGGAGGAAAAGCAAATTCCAAGCACAAACCCCCACTGGCAAACGACACACGTGGATCCAGCCCCTGAATCCATAATTCCTTGGCTCTGCCAGCCCTGCCCTGCTCTGGTGGGAGGTGAAGAGATCCACCCGGGAGAAAGGAGCGGAGAAAAGGCAAGTTGTGGTGTTTGTTTCACACGTTCCGACACAACGGGAACATCACCCACATCTCGACTAGGTCCAAGTAATAATCACTGTAATTAGCGCTTCATTCATATAATTACCAGCAGACCCCATAACATTTTACAATGGAGGTAATTACCCACGTTTTACAGCTGAGGAAACAGATACAGTGCAGGTGAATAACTTAAAAAGGAATCATCAGTGAGTCTGTGGCACAGCCAGAGCCTGCAATTATCCTTATTCCCAGCCAAGGCTCTCCCCAATAATCCAGCTGAATTCACTTCTGTCTTGTGGGAAGGAATCCAGAGGAAATAAACACAAACTGGAATTTCCAATGTCTAGAAGAGCTGTAAAAGCAGACAAAGCCAAACCTGAAGGAGAAATAAAAACACATTTTTATCACCAAACGTTTTTCCGGGCCGAGGTCTGCAGCTACGAGCGAAGGACAAGAGGGGAGCTCAGCTCTAGCACACGCAGGAAAAGCCAAACTTGGGTTGTTTCCATCACTACAGGAGCTCTACGGGCAAAGCAAGAGGCACAGGGCTGGCCAGGGGGGGCCCCCCGTGCACCCCCTCAGCCATCACAGACCTTAAGCATTCTGAGAATCTAAAGCGATAGCCGTAATCAAATTATTTAAGGACTTTGCATAACACTACACACGGAGAGCAGCAAGCAGGTGAGAAGCCTGGAAGGTTCACCCCAGCCTGAGGAGCAGCCCCAGGGCTCCAGCAGCACCTGGGCCCCCCCAGGAAAAAGAAAATCCCCTTCCCTCCGAGCATCCAAGCGATGGGATCCTCACCCAGGAGCCCCCAGCCCCTAAAACCCATGGGCAGGGGAGGGCTGCCCCTTTGGTGAGTTCACCATGTGCAGGGGCTGTGTAGAAATCTGTGTTTTCCCAGATACAGACTTTTTTTGGGGGGGGAAAAGAACATTTGTCCTGTCCATTTTGTTACCCGGCGTGTTGGGACGGAGTTTGTTATTAATAGAAAAAAAAAAAACCCACAATGTTTGCTTGTGTTGACTGATTCATCTGTTTTCCCAGGCTGAAGTGAGGCATTTCTCTGCTGCCTATGTATATTTTATTAAATGAACAGCACACGCAAGGTGATTGATCCCCAGGGTGTCTATGAGGCCGGATAAAGCAGATTAGGTTAATCCCATCCCAGCCACACACCACCTGAACGGCAAGAACGTGCAACGCTCTAAATCTAGTAAATGTGCCAAGTATTTCATTTCAGCCATTTAGCCTTCCGTTAAGGTTAGCAAATAAAGGCATCCAGCAGCAGAAAACTACGGCATAAATTTCAAAATTAAGACTTGTTTCAGGAGCAGATGTTATCAATATTCTGGCTCGGAACAACAGAAAAAAACCCTCGTAAGCAGGAAGAGATCTCTCTACAGAGTATTCTCTTAATATTTAAATAGACAAATGTTCTGCTCTGCCAACGTTTTGCAGCATCGGTGTAGTTCTTTGATTAAGTGTTTGAAGAAAACACGTATTTTAGTTCCTGCTCAATAAAAAACAAGCTCAGTAAAATGAATTCAGTCCCGTCACCTGTTGCCATAAATCGGACAATTGTTGCTGGAACCCAGAAATGTTGTGGTTTTGGGCTCAGGACCAGGGTGATGCTACTGCCACGTTAAAGACAAAGCTTTTCTTACTGAATATTTCCTGCTGTTTAGACAGGAAAGTGGGAACAATTCTTACTCTCCCTTTCCAAGGGCTCTACCTCCTCCTTTCCTCAGCAGTTCCAGCAGCCTGGGAGCCCCTGCAAGAGGCTGAAGGGGCATAATCCGTGTGTCCAGTTCTGGGCTTCCCAGTTCAAGAGGGACAGGGAACTACTGGGAAGAGTCCAGCGAAGGGCAACAAAGATGATTCAAGGATTGGAGCATCTCCCTTATGAGGAGAGACTGAGAGAGCTGGGACTCTTTAGTCTGGAGAAGAGAAGGCTGAGGGGAGACCTTATCAATGCTGACAAGTATCTCAAGGGAGGGTTGAAGGAGGAGGGAGCCAGACTCTTTTCAGTGGTTCCCAGTGAGAGGACGAGGGGCAACGGGCACAAGTTGGAACATAAGAGGTTCCACTCAAATATGAGGAGAAACTTCTTCACGGTGAGGGTGGCAGAGCCCTGGAACAGGCTGCCCAGGGAGGGTGTGGAGTCCCCTTCTCTGGAGATCTTCAAGCCCCACCTGGATGCTCCTGAGTAACATGCTCTGACAAGCTCTGGGCAATCCTGCTTCAGCAGGGGCGTTGGACTGGATGATCTCTATGGTCCCTTCCAACTCTAAAAAATTCAGTGAAATTCGTTACACTCATCTCTGCCAACACCCAGCTGCAGGTAACCAACACTTGGAAAGAGGGGGAGAAAGAAATATCAATGGCCCTGTGTCACCCCAACGTCCCTGTGTCACCCCAATGTCCCGGGAGACAAACCCAACTGCTCAGTGCCGAGCGCTTACCTTGGGAAAAGGAGGCAGGATGGGCAGGACAGAGTTATCTCCTGAAACAAGAAATTCTAACCGTCTTTTAACCTCATCTTGTTTTATGTTATTTACTCCAATTCCCAACCCCAGACATTTTGTATCCCATCATTTTTCCCCTCGCTATTTGTTCTAGCAGGAGGCAGCTGAGTGGCTGCACAGAGAAGGGAGATTCCCTTTGGTTTCCAGATGTCTAAAGAAAGATTTTTTTTTTAAAAAACTGCTTTCCTAGAAAGTCAAGGCATTCACATCTAACTGCTGCCCATATGAAATATGCGTTACCAGGAGGAGAAAACCAGTCCTCGAGGAGTTTATATGAAATATGCGTTACCAGGAGGAGAAAAACAGTCCTGGAGGAGTTTTCTTGGGCAAAATAAACATTTTTATTTTTTTTTTTCCACTGAGTTTTAAAAACCCTGTTCTGATGATGGGGAAAAAAAAGCTCGGGATGAATTTGGAGGATCCTACTCCTCCAGCAGCGTTACAGCCAGAGCACAAGCCCCATCCCAGTTGCCCCAGATGCCGGAGGGGCTGCCTGGCAGAGGAGAACTGGTGACTCTGGGCACATATTACAGCTCATAGAGGAGAGGAAAAGGGAAAAGCAGAAAACCAGAGCCCTTCACACACTGTCACAGGCTGGGATGGTCTATCTGGCCCCCCTCCCATGGGTCCAGCACCCCGAGGGTGGGATCTGGTGAATACTGGCCTTGCTGCTGGTACCAAACTGGTGACTCGGCAAACACAACCACGGGCGGCTTAAAAAAAGAGCTCCCGCTGTCTCAGCACAAAGATTAGTGCTGGAAATACCACTTTCCCAAGCACTGTTGCTAATTAACAAGAGAAGCTGCTTCCCAAAGCAGGCTCTGGTGCTGCTGGGGACGAGGGGAGCCCCAGCACAGGGTGTGCAGCGGGGCCAGGGACCGGCAGCGCCCGGGCGGCACGCGAAGGGCTCGCCGCAATTTTAATCCGGAGCCCTAATGAACGAGATGAAGTTTTATAAGCATCAACAAGGCTCAGAGAAGACCTAAATCCATTTCAGTGCTCATTTAGCAGCTTCATCTGTGTGCAATTAAAACTTCAGCATTAAATGTTAGAGAATAAAATAATGAGACACTTAAAAAATAATCTGTGCTTCAGCGGGCCGTGCTCGGTAGATTTCATAGGATCATTTACAAGATAAAAATAGAATCTGCCCAAAACCAGCACCCTCTCAATAGAAAAATGGAGAGAAACAGCCACTAAACTCTGGGGGCTCTGCTGTCCCCCCTCCCCACCCCCACTGCTGCATAAAGCACAGCTCCAGGCATTGATAACTTCTCTTTTGGCTTCAATGATAATGTAAAAATAAATGTAAATTGAGTTTCGATTGGGATTTTCATTTTTGGTCTAAAGCCTAATCTTTTATTAAAATAGCTATCAGTTTTAAGCTGATGGTTAGGAAAAGTTATCTTCAGGACAGGGAACAAAATTTTAACAATAAAGAATATTTCTTATTCATAAGAGTATCTTAAATGCTTTTGGGCTATCGGAACGTGACTGGGGGATGAGGGGGTGGGGAACAGCATGTGTTTTACTGACCAGATGAACTGTAGGGAAATGCAAATTAAAACCAAAGATGTACAGAAATATCAAAATAAATTAGATTAAGTACTGGGAGAACACAGGTCAAAAAAAGTAAATGTACCATACAATAAACATACACACAGTTAAACTTAAAAGAAGCAAAAACCAATGAAAATGACATACTTTATTTTTTTTTTAACAACTGAAATAATTTTTATTCGAGAAAAGCCAACATTACATATCTTCATAGAAAAAAAAAAAATGACATTTGGGGAGGTCACAGAACGCTACAGTTTAAAATGATGAAATGTTACAGCTTGCACACCAAAATTAAAAATGGAATGAAATTAAAAAAAATGAAATGGTTACCAAAGTAATGCAGGTCAAGGGATCAAAGGTGAAGGGTCACACATTATTAAAAAGAAATCCAAAAGGGCGTCTGCATCAAGATCTCTGCAAAACAAAGGAGCTTCAGTGAGTACAACCAATACCTTCCGCGGCATCACACCCAAGCGCTCGCATCTCACACTCAGCACTCGCCGCGGCCACCGACCCTCCTCCTGTGGCCACCATCCGACCCTCCACCTGTGGCCACCATCCGACCCTCCACCTGTGGCCAGTCTGTCCCTCCACCTGTGGCCACCATCCGACCCTCCTCCTGTGGCCACCATCCGACCCTCCACCTGTGGCCAGTCTGCCCCTCCACCTGTGGCCACCGTCCGACCCTCCTCCTGTGGCCACCATCCGACCCTCCTCCTGCGGCCAGTCTGTCCCTCCACCTGTGGCCAGTCTGTCCCTCCACCTGTGGCCACCATCCGACCCTCCTCCTGTGGCCACCATCCGACCCTCCTCCTGTGGCCAGTCTGTCCCTCCACCTGTGGCCACCATCCGACCCTCCACCTGTGGCCACCATCCGACCCTCCACCTGTGGCCACCATCCAACCCTCCTACTATGGCCAGTCTGTCCCTCCTCCTGTGGCCACCATCTGACCCTCCTCCTGTGGCCACCATCCGACCCTCCTCCTGTGGCCACCATCCGACCCTCCTCCTGTGGCCAGTCCGTTCCTCCACCTGTGGCCACCGTCCGACCCTTCTCCTGTGGCCACCGCCACCCAGCACCGAGCTCCGCTCCTACTCCTACCAGCTCTTTTGACTATTTTGGGATTTTTTAAACCTCCCTGTTGAATGGTTTCTACAAGTCTCTCCATTTCCATACTGGTGCACTGGTTTCCCATTTTCGAAGAATAAAACCAGCCCAGCTCTGGTGCTGGGACACACAAAGCAGGTGGTCCCAGGTCACCCCCCCCACAAGTCTCTCCATTTCCATACTGGTGCACTGGTTTCCCATTTTTGAAGAGTAAAACCAGCCCAGCTCTGGTGCTGGGACACACAAAGCAGGTGGTCCCAGGTCACCCCCCGCCCCGGGGGACACCTCTGTTTGGGAAGAACACCAGGGGTTGGCAATGCAACTTTGGGATGGTCTGGTTTCAGGGCATGACGTGCTCTGGTCCAAGAGTTGGCTTTATCCACTGGAACCGTGGTGATACAGTAATTACTGACACGCGTCGGCTGAACTCCCAGAATCCTAACCTACTGGTTTAGCACTACAATAAAATACTAATTCCAACACGGTTACCCAGACAAAGCCTCTCCTCCCGGAATGTCAATTACGCAGAAGCTATAAAAAAAAACCTTTGGTACCCATTTCCAAGCAAGATGCAGTCAATTATCTATACTAAATTTATGCAGAGAGCGTAATATTTACATCAGATAACTTTAGGAGAAAGACACCCACCAAGGGCATTACATCCCTTCTCCTTTCAGTGCCTCCCCCCTCCCCAGGCAAGGCTTTGGGAGTCCCTTACCTGGACCCAACCAGCTCCGTGCTGCCAGCCAAGAGACTCAAGAATCAAACCCACCCCACAAACCATCATCCTCCCAAGGACACGAGGCCACCAAGGGCAGGAAGTCACCAGATTCAAAGCTGGTGGCAAGGAGCCCATCTGACAGTGTGTTCTCCCAAAAAACACATCGTGTCTCCCCACAGGGCTCCAGCCATCCAGGACCCAATGGGGAGGTCTCCATCCCCAACATCCTCCTCTGAATTTCACTGAATTTTTCACTGAATTTTTAGAGTTGGAAGGGACCATAGAGATCATCCAGTCCAACCCCCCTGCCAAAGCAGGACCACCCAGAGCTTGTCAGAGCATATTACTCAGGAGCATCCAGGTGGGGCTTGAAGATCTCCAGAGAAGGGGACTCCACACCCTCCCTGGGCAGCCTGTTCCAGGGCTCTGCCACCCTCACCGTGAAGAAGTTCTTCCTCATATTCAAGTGGAACCCTTTATGTTCCAACTTGTGCCCATTGCCCCTTGTCCTCTCACTGGGAACCACTGAAAAGAGGAAGGAGAAGACTTACTCCTCACCAGCAGGCTCTGGCAAACTCCCCTGCTAAAGTTACGGCCACGTTGGAGTTAAAACCAAGTTCTCGCCGTTATTTCCAACATTCGGCAATTCCGATTTCTGTGAACCCAACCCAAAAGTCGTCTCCCCAGCTGCTGTCCCAGCCCCGTGCTGAGGCTGGACCCCTCCACCACAACCAACACCCGGGCTCCAGAGACACCCTCCTTTTGGAGGAAAGCGATTTGGAAACCGAGCGAGTCAGAAATAATTGAAGAGCTGAGGCAGAGGCAGTGACTCAGCAGCTGAGGAAGCCCAGGAGGTGGGACCAGGAGTCCTGGCATCAGCAAGACCCCAGACCCCCCTGAGCTGCTCCAGGGGGGTGCAAACAGGGTCAGTCCCCCC
>NW_015090955.1:275943-277583 GCF_001431845.1 Calidris pugnax | reverse complement strand
CCCCCCCCCCCCCCCCCAACACCCAACTCATCAAAAGATGAGTTTTTCCAAGAATGTGGGACGGGTGGGACAGCAGCTCACCCCCAGAGCCACCACCTCCCCAGCAAACAGCCCCGCTCCCCTCTTCCTGTTCATAAACAACCAGCCAGTTCCAAAGGAATCATCAACACTAAGATAAATATATATTTTTTTTCCTCTCCCCTCTCCCCCCACTACACTCTGTTCCCCCCGATGCCCCAACGATCACTCCTTTCGTAGAAAACAAATTGGCTTCACTCTTACTCCTTTTCCTTAAGCACTACCCCCGCATAAAATCTTTGCTTTTATTGGCACTAATTTCTCCTTCATAGCTAGTTTTTCTTTTTCATCTAAATCCCCTGATTTTTCCCTCCCAAATGCAACAGCCACCCTCGGAAGGAGCGAACACGAGACCGAGAAGACAGGATTTCAATCACTCGCAAAATGTAATATCCTCAGTTTCCATCCATTTGACAAGTGAACCAATTCATTTGTGTTTATATATGCCAGGCCCTGGCAGAGAAGCACTTAAATTGACTTTGTAAATTGACTTTGTTGTAACGTTTTCCTTGTAAAACGGGGTACAAAGTCCAACAAGCATCACACAGCAGCGAGTATTTCACTGGGGCTGGGCCAGCTGAGAGGTGATGGAGAAGGACCTACCCCTGCTGCTGGTGTCCCGAGATGTATAATACACCACAACTAATTATGAAGATTTTTTTTTTTTCTCCTTTAGCTATCATTAAGCGTAAAAAAGTTAATTTAATTCATTCCATCGAATTCACTTGGAAAAAAAACAAACCAGGAGGGCAGCACATTATCCAAAGCAACACATTTCATCTCTTTGCCATGCTTTACAGGATCCAATCTGGTCCCAGGACTCCAACACATTAACTGCACAGAACTGCAAAATCAGCCATTTTTAAAGACTTATCATTATACAATTACACTGTCGGTCCTGACATTAACAAAAGGGAAGGGAAAAAAAAAAAAAGTTAGATTTTCCTAAGAGGAAGAGGAGGAATCTCTTTCCGCCAGAGCCTGCCCAGCACGGCAGGTATCACTGTTTTTATTCAGAATCGCCAGGAACAGTCACCTTCCAATTCTGCTCAATCACGGAGCCCACTCACAACACTCCCTAATTATGTAAACACGACTGAGAAAACTGCAAAAGCAAAGCCAGGAGCGGATTTTCCTGCTTTGTACATTAAGCAAAGCGCACAATTTCATTAATTTCCACAAAATAAACCCGTAATGAAGTGCTTCTGTTGGAGAGAAATTGCCCTCCTGCTCCCTCCTGCTCAGCCCCCAGTCCCAGCCAGGCTGCAGAGCAGGGCTCCCATGGCCTGGAGAGCAAGGGACCAGCTTCGGGGGGGCCATGCCTGTCCCTCGGATGGCTAGCAGAGTCTAGGGGGGGGCTAGCAGGGACCACCACCACCACAGACACAAGGCAGGTCATCAACACTGATGGGCTTGGCTTCACAGGTGCTCCAGCACTTGGCAATCCTCAACCAGCACTCCCTTATGTTCAGAAAACCTTTAATTAAGTTGTCTGAGCCCCCCCCCAGCTCAGCACAAACCCAAGGACACCCCCACAGGGAGCAGAGGCTGCAGGAGGAGAT
>NW_015090955.1:250571-266317 GCF_001431845.1 Calidris pugnax | reverse complement strand
GCACCCCCCCCCCCCAAAGGGCCCTCCCCCCCCCAACCCCCCCCCCCCCCCCCCCCCCCCCAACACCCAACTCATCAAAAGATGAGTTTTTCCAAGAATGTGGGACGGGTGGGACAGCAGCTCACCCCCAGAGCCACCACCTCCCCAGCAAACAGCCCCGCTCCCCTCTTCCTGTTCATAAACAACCAGCCAGTTCCAAAGGAATCATCAACACTAAGATAAATATATATTTTTTTTCCTCTCCCCTCTCCCCCCACTACACTCTGTTCCCCCTGATGCCCCAACGATCACTCCTTTCATAGAAAACAAATTGGCTTCACTCTTACTCCTTTTCCTTAAGCACTACCCCCGCATAAAATCTTTGCTTTTATTGGCACTAATTTCTCCTTCATAGCTAGTTTTTCTTTTTCATCATTCTTTTTCCTTGTAAAACGGGGTACAAAGTCCAACAAGCATCACACAGCAGCGAGTATTTCACTGGGGCTGGGCCAGCTGAGAGGTGATGGAGAAGGACCTACCCCTGCTGCTGGTGTCCCGAGATGTATAATACACCACAACTAATTATGAAGATTTTTTTTTTTTTCTCCTTTAGCTATCATTAAGCGTAAAAAAGTTAATTTAATTCATTCCATCGAATTCACTTGGAAAAAAAACAAACCAGGAGGGCAGCACATTATCCAAAGCAACACATTTCATCTCTTTGCCATGCTTTACAGGATCCAATCTGGTCCCAGGACTCCAACACATTAACTGCACAGAACTGCAAAATCAGCCATTTTTAAAGACTTATCATTATACAATTACACTGTCGGTCCTGACATTAACAAAAGGGAAGGGAAAAAAAAAAATTAAGATTTTCCTAAGAGGAAGAGGAGGAATCTCTTTCCGCCAGAGCCTGCCCAGCACGGCAGGTATCACTGTTTTTATTCAGAATCGCCAGGAACAGTCACCTTCCAATTCTGCTCAAGCACGGAGCCCACTCACAACACTCCCTAATTATGTAAACATGACTGAGAAAACTGCAAAAGCAAAGCCAGGAGCGGATTTTCCTGCTTTGTACATTAAGCAAAGCGCACAATTTCATTAATTTCCACAAAATAAACCCGTAATGAAGTGCTTCTGTTGGAGAGAAATTGCCCTCCTGCTCCCTCCTGCTCAGCCCCCAGTCCCAGCCAGGCTGCAGAGCAGGGCTCCCATGGCCTGGAGAGCAAGGGACCAGCTTCGGGGGGGCCATGCCTGTCCCTCGGATGGCTAGCAGAGTCTAGGGGGGGGCTAGCAGGGACCACCACCACCACAGACACAAGGCAGGTCATCAACACTGATGGGCTTGGCTTCACAGGTGCTCCAGCACTTGGCAATCCTCAACCAGCACTCCCTTATGTTCAGAAAACCTTTAATTAAGTTGTCTGAGCCCCCCCCAGCTCAGCACAAACCCAAGGACACCCCCACAGGGAGCAGAGGCTGCAGGAGGAGATGCCACCCGGGAAGGGTGCACCCAGAGGGGCTCCCCCACCACTGTCCCACAGAGGGACACCAGGAGAACCAGGGCACCAAAAGGGCCCATCACAGCATCTGCCAACCCCCCCGTCATGTGTGGAACCCCCTGATCCCATAATTGTCACCATTAAATGCTGTCACTGCTCTGGGGGGGGGGTGAGGGAGCTGAGGAGAGGACCCTCCAGCTCTGCAGGAGCTCCAAGGCCACCTGAGTTAGCCTCAGCTCAGCGGAAAGCGTTCAATAAAACACACTGAATAACTTCACAGGCCCCAGGAAACCCTAACAAGTCACTGCTTTTCCAGAGAGTTTGTCACCTGGATGGGACGTGGCAGAGGGGGGGTGTGACCGGGACAGACCCCCCCTCCTCACTCTGCCCCTGCTGAGGACAAAAGCTGATCCCCTGCTTGAATTTTAACACTTTCAGCTGCTTTGGTAACCGAGGTATGAATCAGTACAGTAACACAGCCACGTTACAATCACCTCACCATCCAGGGCAAGCTTAAAACAAACAAATTTTTAAAGTTTTCAGATATAAGAGTTAATTCTAAAAGGCACTTAGAAGCATTTTTCAAAGCAGCTGCACATCAGAGGCCAGCGAGCGCGTCGCTCCATCCCCAACGCGGCACCGTCAGGGAACGTCCTCCTGTGCTAAGGAATGCTCCGACAGAGACTTTGGGAATTGCTCCTGTCTGCATCCCACCAGGAACACCCAGGCCTGGAATGTGGAGAGATTTGCTGCTGGGAAAGGGGGGGGTTTCTGCCCCGTCCCCCAAGACAAGCCCCTGCTCCCGGAGCAACCGCTGCCAGAGGTTTCTACTGTGGAAATTTTGGGTTTCTCCCAACAGAGAACGTGACTACGGGACGCTGTCAGAAACAAAAAGCCCCAGGTAGCATTTTATAGTTCCCACGTTTAACTTTTTCCTTCTTTCTCATCCTGTGTCATTAAGTGTTTACAAGGATGATTAATGACTGCGGCTGCCAACTCCATTAACGAGAGGCATCTCTGCTCGACGCTGCAATCCCGCTCTTGGCAAGCGCCGGGCGCAGACAAGGTCACCCCGGCACCCTTGAGCCCCACGGAGAGGGGTCGGGTCCTTTCCTGGGGACCCTAAGTGATTAGTGGTAATGAGCCAGCATCCCTGGCCACCTCCTGGCACCACACCACGGGGACCCTCCGTTCCAGCCACTCAGGAAACCAAAGTGCTACAAAAACACTGACCCGCTACAAAAAACCAACACCAAAGAGCAAGGGACTCCCTCACACGCTCGGAGCCAGGTGGAATTTTCTGGCAATTACCTGATTTGGCCTAAGGTAAGAAATCGTATGAAAATCCCCTTCCCATCCTCCCCCCAGGAGCCAGAGAAACAAGCACAGGCACGCTTTCAGAGGCATCTCAAAAAAATGTAAATCTGTAATTAAATCGCTTGGGTAAACTTATGATTTTGTATTTCATGTGGAAAAAAAAAAAAGTGAATTAGAAGGAACACTTCCTTCAGTAGGAAATATAAAACCACTATAAACTTGATTTAAGAGGAGATGACATCTTGATATGGAAATATATTTCCATCAAACATTTCAGTTAAAACTGCATAATCTGACAGAAAGCAAACATCTCGATAACGTGTTCTAAGCATTTTTAAATGCTCCATTTCTCTTGCTGCTCATCGCGTTATTTTACTAAGTGTAAAGTCAACCACAACCTATTCGGCTCTCAAAGGATATTGTTTCTCCATCCCAATTACCCAGCCCAGAGCTGCCTATGACCATTATCTGGGATCTACAGATGGAAGTGCTCAGTTATTTGAGGCATTCCCCTGGTGATGCCCTGGGAGGGGAAAGATGGAACCCCCCACTGGTCCCCGACCCCCGTGTTCAGCCCCAGCAGGGTCTCCTTTGGGGGTGACAGGGACCCATCGCCAGCCCCAGCCCAGCAAAACACCCGTGTGCTTTATTCAATGGCCACGTTTAACTTTCCTTGAAATAACCCCAAACAAGGAGCACAAAAAACGAAGCCTGAGGGGTTTGGAAAGTCATACCCGGGTTAGGAGGGTCAGCTCTGGCTGCCCCTCGGGATGCATCCCACACTGTACCCTGCACTGCATCCCATCCTGCACCCCACATCCCATCCTGCACCCAGCACTGCACCCCATCCCATCCTGCACCCCACATCCCATCCCACACCGCACCCTGCATCCCACATCCCATTCTGCACCCCATTCCACACCACACCCTGTGCTGCATCCCACACCCCATCCCGCACTCCATCCCACACTGCACCCTACATCCCATCCTGCATCCCACATCCCACACCGCACCCCATCCTGCATCCCACATCCCACACCGCACCCCATCCCACACCCCACATCCCATCCCTCACCCTGCACCCCACATCCCAATCCCAAGAGAAGTCCATGGCGAGACCAGACACCCAAGAGTTTGTCCAAAACCACAGAACTCGGAGGGAGCACAGCGACGCCTCAGACACATTCAGATCTCTAAGTTACTTTAACATTTTCCCTCTTTCACATCTTTTAATAAACCTCCCTCTCAGTGAGACACCGTGCAAGGAGTACCAGAGATTCTGAAATTAACACAAAGATTCTGGAATTACCACTGTATAAAATACAGCTTTTTCTTCTATATTTTGCAACTCACGCTTCCACCAGCACAGACAGAACACCTGTGTACTCAGATGAAAAAATATATTCCCTTAGGAACGACTCTGAAATGTAGTCCAACATTATTATTCAATTATACCCTAAGAAAAATTCAAGTTTTATAACAGTGAACAAAATTAAACTTGCAGGTTGGGGGTGGGGAGGGAAATAAAATCTGTAAGCTAAGCTCCCTCCTCCCCCGTAATTAACACAAATTTTCCAAGACTTCATCTAGGCATAAGATCCTGCCTCTTTTTTTTTTTTTTTTTTTTTTTCCTTTTTCTCCTCTGAGCTAACGAGGCCAAAAAATCTCAGGCCACAAGAAAAGCTCTTCCTTTTAAATAATGCAAGAGGGAAGCTGGAACGGAGACACCGCCAAGGCCGGGAGCGAGAGCCCCAGGAATAACCTGGGACAGAACCAGCTCCTCGTCCCTGTGGCACAGCAGCCTTGGGGACAGAGTTTGGAGGCAAGGGGGGTACAAACCAGTGTGACAAACCAGCTCCAAAATGCAGAAGTGGGTTGGATTGGGTTTTTTTTTGACATAGGGGCTGATGATTTGTGCTCATTAGCAAACAATCCCTCCGGAATTAAGGTATCTGGCAAACACCGTCACAGCCACTCGCTGCCCCCCCCCAGAAGGAGGGTGATGCTCCCCAATCTTTCTTCTGGCTTAATGCACCCCACGAGCACCCACGCTCTCCCCTCTGCTTCCTGCTGGCAAATAACACCCGTTTCCAGCTGTAAATTAAACGTGGTTTGCCACACTGTACCCCAGCACACTGCCCAGAGCTGGGGTGCGTGGATGCTCACAGGAGGCTCTAGCGACAACAAACATTAGAAAAAGCAACTAAAACCCAACAAGCTGTTGGCAGTAACAAGGAGGAGCATCCTTCTGCCACAAACCCAGGCAAAGAGCTTTCTTTCTCCACTGCCTTTGTTAAAACACCACCTTCCAGAGGCACTGAAACTGCTCTTAACTTCATGTCCCTTTCCCATTAGTATAAACCAACCCACACTTTCTACAATTTACATTTCAATTCAAATTCAAACCCAAGACACAAACATCTACACAAAAGAGCCAATGCCAGCAACTCCCCGAAAGACACGATTAATTGTCACAGTAATTACTATGACCAAAGTGGACACTTGGCTTTAACTCTCAGACAAATGGAGGGAGAGTGAAGGACCCCGACTTTGAAAAATAGTGATCCCTATTTCACTGCACTCAGGAAATACACACATGAACTGATCCACATTCACTTCTGTGCTCAGCTGGTCACTCACCATCACTAAACTCCTGAGCACAGTGTTGTTAACAGGTTTAGATACTACAAACAAGTGACTAGAGGGACAAGAAGAGTCAGCTTACCAACAGGCTGATACCAACTGGAGTTCGACAGGAATTTCCCAGAGTCAAACGCTTCTATTATTAAATGATTCCCATAAAAATGGCAAAGGTACCCTAAGACAGCACTACCAAAAACTAAACCTATCCCGTGGGTGTTGTGTGTAACCTCCAGCCTCACTGCCCCAGGGGGAGGAAAGATCATAGACCTATTGGGATTGTTCTTCAGCCTCACCCCGGCCCAACAGACACCCCAATTTTAAATACTTCTACTTCACTTCAATGAACCCAGCCATCATCATAGACCTATTGGGATTGTTCTTCAGCCACACTCCAACAGACACCCCAATATTAAATACTTCACTTCAATGACCCCAGACACGATATGTTACCAGGAGACACACAAACCAGCACATTCAGAATAACTGGATTCCAGTATAAAACTCCCAATTCCTTGTGTCCCCTGTTCTTAACGAGATTTCTCAGGCAGGAGTCAGCTAATTATTTCTCAGGACCCTGTTTGGCTGGAAGGAACATGCACCGGTTGTTTGCTGTGAAGGTCTTTACACACAGTAAGATAATATTTTGTTTAACACAGTACCAAAACACCCACCTAATTTTAAACAACTTCAACACATGTCAATAAAATCACACCAAATGTGACTCTGGGACAAGTGACACGCACACACACGAGCCAGAGACTCCTCCTAGACCAGCAGTCAGCATTCGCCTTCCAGTCTAGTTTAAAACTCACTTTTAACATGTAATAGGACTTTATTGTTTAAAGAACAGGTCCCAGAGCCAGGGCATTCATATTCTGTAACTTACATGGCATTCTCTCAAAAAAACATTCCATAGGCATCAAGTAAACGGGTACATTTAAGAATAAATAAAGAGATTTAACTACCTCATTAGTGTTCCAGCGGTGCCTCTCTTTCGGTAAACTTGAACATTTTGGTAGACATTCAAGCAGCTTCTTGGGTAAAAAGATTTTTACATGACTGCCATTGCTGTTCCCATGGTCATCTGGAAAGAAGAGAGACACATGATGTACACATGGAGAAGGGGATGTACACACCAGGAGACCCCAGCTACAGTGGGACCTGGAAACCCACCCCCATCCCTTCTCATGGCAAAGACCCCCACGGTTTTCTGGTGAAACCGCACCTTTATTTCAGAAATACAACTACAGTTTAATTCCTTGAGGTTGCAAAGCTCTGAGAAGAGCTTTGATGGGTCTGTGCACGAGGAGCCCGCGCCGGGTGCTTACCTCCACCTACTTTAGCTTATTATTTCCCCTCAGTGACAAATTTTACAAGCAATAGCGACAAAACGTTACGGAGGCTGTGACCACGGCGCCGTGACCTGCTGGGCAAGTCGTAAATGAAGTTCACACTCAACAGGATTTGCAAGTAAATAAGCAGAGAGCCCTGGTACCTGCTATGATTTTGTCAAGCTGCAGCAGAAATGCAACTCAAGTTCATTATATTAGTTCATTTAAAACTAAAATGCCCAGTGCCCATTAAAAACAGGTTGCTTTTCTTCCCAGGGACAGGGCAGAAAGTGAATGAAGCTCCTCAACACGAGGGAGGTAGAGGAGTGGAAATCTTCCTTACGTCGCCATCCCAGGGGCCTCAAAAGCAGGATATTGAAGAATACAAAATGATTCTTTTTTGATGCTAAAAATGTAGAAGCTGAATCAATTCCCCTTAAAAAAAAAAAACAACAACAACAACAAAAGAGACCCCAAAAATCCTAGAAGTCCAACAACAGCCTGCAGGAGTCCCAGAAGCATCGATGACATCTCTATCACCCCCCCAAATCAGCCAACCAGAGTATCCACCAACCCCACCTTCATGGACCAACCAGTCCCTGTGGAGAAGGGAAGGGGGGCAGGGGGGCAGGATGAGGGAAGGGGGGCAGGAGGAGGGAAGGGGGGCAGCAGGGCAGGACCAGACATCCCAGCTACAGCACAGGAGCTCTCCTGGTTCTCCTTCCCAAACCCCATTCCTCCCTCCTCCCACTGTCCTCAGGCCTGGCGGTGTAGGAGAAAAGTAACACTTATTCATTGGCATTTTCCCCTCCATAATTAATTTATAGTGGTTTCCCATTTGGAAGTGGAGAGAAAAAGGATATTAACTTTTTCCTTCCGCACATCTAATCATTTTACGTCATTAAACAGACGCCAGCATCACGAGAGAACTCCTCTGTGGGGACAGAGGACACAGAAATCCCCCGTGACCCCCAGCAAACCCCAAACCCCAGTCTTTTCAGAAGAAAATCAGGCGAAGAGCACGCCCCAGCAGCCAGACATCCCCGCCGTCTCTAAAGCTCGATTCTCCTCTTGGATGTGTCAAGTTCAACAATATACACGCTGTTAAATCAACTACTCGTGCAAGCCCAGCAGATGAGTTTACAAGATAAGCAGCGATGTGTATGATAATCGTGAGCTGCTCTATAATTTATGAGTCCTGGGCGCTCCCTGAGTTATCAGGAACTTTCCTGTAGGGCTGCTTTAACCCCCCCTGGCAGGGCTGCAGCCCCCACCTCTGCTCAACGGGGAGGGAGGTTCTCTTGATTATTTTTTGCCTGCCTTTCCAGGATTCCTACCTTGCCGTTGAGCATCAGAGCATCACTCTGCAGGGCTTGATGGCCACATCTTTTTTCCAGGCAACAGTTCTCCACGTGTGACTGTCACCTTCATTATCTGCCCCCACCTCTGGCCACCCAGAGCTTCTCCAACACACCTGGGGTGACACTCGGGGCTCTCCACAAAGACACCAACCTGCCTGGGGCCAAGCAGGGAAGGGGGCAGCCCCTTAGTCCCCCCCCTCCCGGGGTATCTTCAGACCCGCCACCCCACGTAGCTGGTACCTCCTAAACATTCCCTACATTTCATTTTATACTGTTTTCATTTCTCATTCCAAATATTGCATCACACTACATTCAATTCATTAAGGCGGCAAAGTATTTTACAGCACACATTATTGCTTTTATCAGCCAAACTACATCCCCAGTTACATCTCATCAGCTTATTTTCCATGGGCACATTTTAATTGACATTAATTGTATTACTTCCCCTTACCTCCGTATCAGTCAAGTCCTCTATCATTCATTCCATTATTTTGCAGGGCTGGCAGACCTCTAATTATTCAGCTCGTTTTATTAACTTTCTTCCACTGTCATCAATTATCAGTATTATTAATCCAGAAAGTGCCAATGGATAATAGATGCCTTAAAAATGTTTTTGGTACCAGTTCTCAGAACTTGCTGACTCTAAACCTCCCAACCCCTGGTTGTTGGCATCTCATCCCTCCTGTTCTTACAGCCACGGAAGGTCGTTTCCATCAGCCTGTAACGTGACTACATCTCACCCAACGCTTCCCCTCCCCGCGTCCAGCAATGACATCTCCTCCTTCCAAAAAAATCCCCGACACAGAAGCCACCAGCTGCCCCCCACCCCAATCCAAAAGGCTTTTCCTTGGAGCATCCTCTTGCTGTGGGTCAGGATACCCCGTAATCACAGTGTGGGAAGCCAGTCCTCACCCCAGTGACCTCAAGACCATGTTTGACCTTGAGAAAGGATGAAGCTGGTCAATGAGCTACAAGGACTGGGAACAGGAAAGTGCCCATCCCCAGATGAGGGGACTTACTTCTCCCCTATGGGACCCATTCACCGAGGATCCCCCCATCTCCTGCCAGTCAGAAGGGCAAGAACCAACGCTGCTCAGCTCCCAAACCCAACTTACGGAGCAACCAGCTCTGCCAGGGGGGGACCTTCTACATTTATGTACAACTAACATCTCCTCTCTAGTTAAAAAAAAACCACAGGAGCTGCATTTTCACAAAAGCTTATTTGATTTCAGTGTGCTAATCCGGGCCAGATCGGTACTTGAACTTTCTTCCTCGCATTATTTTTGCTACGGGTGCGACTGGTGACATTGTGATCTGCAAACCCATCCCCGTGTCAATAAAAAGTGCTTTTGCAAGCAAAGCTGCACTTGCACAAGGAGGATTTGCCAGTAAAGCTCTATCGACATGGGTGTTTTTTTGTTTTTTTTTAGTGCAAAGCTGGCCACCGCTCAGGAACGCTTCCCGAGGCACGCACAGCCAGCTCCGAGAGCTCCAACGAGGAGCTCCACACTCACCCACTCCCTGCTTATTTCGGTATGAAATATCCAAAATTTGGGTTCCCTCAGCAATCTTCACCCTTACTTATCAGCAAAGCAGAACCTCATGTAAAATTAAGAAAGTACAACTATTATAAAGTTCACGGAAAGTTCCATATTAATTATACCACATAAACCCTTCGTAATTTTATGGGTTTCTTCATGCTCCTTGCACTTTATCCTCCCAAGGGATGCAACATGGGCCATAAAACTTTAAAGCACACGACAGCAAATCACACAGTGAGGCTGTGCTCTACCCCCACTCTCCAAACAACCCCCCTCCCCTCCTCTTTTTTTTTTTTTTCCTTACTTTAACTGGTTCTTAAATCTTCTGTGATCCAGGAGGTGAATGTAGATCTGTGGACCATTTAACTACCACAGTTTATCAATATAACGTATAATTGGAGAATACAGAAACGGCCAAATGGGTGTTGATCAACTGCTCATTTGCAGACAGTTCTATACTGGAAATAAATATAAAGAATAAGCCTATAAAAATCACAAACACAAGTTTTATAAACCCCATTATTACGAAGTAATAACTTAGGGTTGGCCATCTTCTTAACGACCTCACCGGAGAGGTAAAAGGTGTTTAAATGTTACAAATAGGTGCTTTTCCTATAAAACAGGGAGCTGGAATCCCACTCGTTATTTAGCTGATGAGATGGGCTGGGAGGGCACCACGTGAACCCCGATGCCCCTCAAGATACCAACATTTAGTCAAAATTTTTTTTTTCCTTTTTTTTTTTTACATATTGGAAATTTCTACATATTGATTTGGCCCTGCCAGGTCCCGGGTTGTGGGTTGTGTGACCCCTTGAAGCCCTACATCCTTCCCCCCCCCCCCGACCTCCAGACACAAACAAAACCCATAAAGTCAGTCTGGCCGAATTCCAACGCAAAGAATTATCCCTGATCCAAATAATCTGAAGGACTGGCGCTATTTCTCATAGTTCAACTTCCTTCCTGGCATTTCCAATCAGTAAACAAGTGGCAATACAAGCAAAACCCAACAGCTTTGGGTCTGTTTTCTAGAAATATTTGGACGATTACAGTTGTAAATCTCTTGGCAACAGCAGCAGATTTCTAAATATCAATAGAGGGTGGCTGAGACGAGATAACCAGGTCCAGCTCCCGCTGCTGCCGTCCCAGCAAGGCTCCACTGGTGGCCACTGGTCGGGCTGTGGAGTTTCCAAGCCCCCACCAGGAAGGACAGGGGCAGGGGTAGGGGGGACACACAGGGAAAGGGTAAACATTTGGGCTTTACAAAGGTAAAAAACCATGAAATAGGAGTAAGAGGGATGAGGCACAAACCAGCACACGTGGAGCTGTGGGTGCTGCCTGCAGGGAAACAGGAGGAGCAAGGAAAAGCAGGAAGGATGGGGAGGAAACGTTAGGAATGGGAGCAGAACCAAGGATGATCAACGAAATAATTTTCCTCTAGTCATTTATTGAATCTGGCCTAGTTTCTTGGAATATCCGCGATAAACACTTTGTTGCTATGACAAGCTCTACAAACCATTCTAAAACTGTAAGAAATACAAATATAGCTAAAACTCTGGTTCTCCCCCCCACCAACAAAGCGCTACTTGGAAGTCACCGTGTCCTTCTCACGGAGCAGAAACTTTCGGGAGGTTTTTTAACTGAATCCAACCTAAAATCCACGCTGATCTAAAACTGCAAACGATGCGTTTAAAGGCAGAGTCGAGAGCAAAATTCCTCTTAATGACACCCACACACTGGCCGGGAAGGTCTGCTTTACCCAATTAGCTCTTTATTCCTCGTGCTCAGCACTGAGACAAAACCAGCTCCTCTAGTGCCCAGGCTCTTCCCTCTCCCACCGCGGCAGGTGGTTGGAAGCCCCTGCTAACGGTACAAGACAGGAGAATTTGGTGAAATTCAGAAGATGTATGAAAGTAACTATTTTAAAAGCGATCTTCAGAAGTGCTAAGACAGTGCAGTTGCTCCAACTTTTTCCCTGCAGCTCGGAAGGGTGCTCACGTGTGACTTCTACCTCCTGCTCTGAAGTGCAACACGTGCAACTGAGCGATCCCACCAGCACTCATCGGTTTTAGACCTGTCATCCACCCCCTTGTCCCTTGGTTTTCACTACTGTTACATCACCAAACTCAACTGATGGACGTTATTAGTCAAACCCAGCAAAAATACCACCCCACCACACCCCCATTGAAACAGTTTTCAATACTACAAAAGTTCTCGATGCTACAACAAATCTCCCAGAAGTCAGGAAGTGCTGGCTAAGGTCAGGGAAAGCACTTACTCGGAGCCTACAGCCTGGCAGCCACCAGCCACGGATGTTTTTACTAGGATTTTTTTTTTTAAATATTGAAGAGTTTGAGTTTGGAAGCCCACCTGGAAAGCTGACAGGAAAAAACCCAAATTCCCTTGAACTGAAAATGTGACAAGAGCAGGAGAAGGAGACTGGGCTCTCCGTTCCCAGGAATAACGGGATGCTCTTGCTCACCTGAATCTGCTCCTCGGTGTGAAGCCACACCACCAGCATCACCCCAGGAAGAGGGTGCTGCACCCCAAAAACCGGGGCTAAGGCAGAGGCCAGCAGCCACAGGGGTCCCTTTACTTTTCAAACCCCACAGGGTTTAAAACAGTGTGAATAAGACCCAGGAAGCCACGGGAGGTGAGAACAGGCCACGAAGCGAGGGGCAAAAGGAAAAAGCAGAGTCTCAGCCAGGTGTGGAGGGGCAGGGAGGGAGCACTGGAGGGGCAAGACACTGCTGGAAGCGCTGCATTTTAATTACCCAGCACAGTATTCACAACACACACCACCAGCCTCATTTCACGCCATGGAAAGGTTTGGGTTTGGTTTTTCCTTTCCCCTGCAGATATCTTTGGTTTATTGAGGCAGAGACAGAAGGGACACTAAAAAAGGAAGGTCACATTCCAGCTCCCTCTTTCTGAAGGCTGCCTGGGCAGGACTGTCCCTTCTGCTGATGACACACACCTTTCCGAGCAGGTCTTTAAAAGACCACACGATTGAGAACCACCGCTTAAAAACATTAGTAAAGTTAGCACCAAGTCTTGAAAGATGAAATTTTAAAAACATTTGTTTTAACCTTACTTGTATGTAATCCTTCCACTGCCTCCCGACACACGAAATGAAATCTAAGTTCCAACATCTGTAGGGAACCTTCCTACAGACGCGGCTTTAAAAACCCACACAAATAAATCAAAAACCCTTTGAGTCAAAGTGTTTGGGAAAATCATTAACAACAAGAGAGGTGGAATTGGATTAAAAAACTAGAGCTTTAAACAAGCCCCGTGCCTTACATCAGGAGTCTTGCATGTAAAACAGTGACAACACCAAAAGGACTCAAGGAAATTGACCTCACACACACGTGTAGCTCAGAAAAAAGCAAATCAGTCCCCTCTCTCTGAAAGCGTCCTGCTGGCTCCCTGCCCTCTGCGGGGGTTAGAGATGTCAGTGAAAGCAGGAGAACAGAAATTTTGGTAAATTCCCAACTGCTGAAATTCAGCAAAAATTTGGGTGTCAAGCCCTGCCTCTCCACCGTGTCCCTCCCGTTGTGCTGAGGGACAGCAGGACGGAGCGCGCAGCACAAACCCCAGCCCATCTCGCTGGCAATAAGCTCAGGTTTGTTTAAGTAATAAAACGTTATGCAACCCTTCCGCAGAGGGGAGTAAATATTTGCCGTTTAACAACCAAATCAAGAATGGTTTGTTTTCCAAAGGTGTGCTGCCCAAACAGCTGCTCGGCGTTCAATAACATCCCAAGCTCTGACTTTCCTCCTCCCCGGGCACTACCGCGACAAACCCCACAAGAGCTGCCAGAATCTCCAGCTCAAGGAGAGACCTTCCACCTCCCCTCTCCCTCCCCGGCCCTGCTGCAGTCACGGGCAGAAAATTCAACAGCTCCCTGTGCCCCGGCTCAGCGGGGAACACGTCCAGCTCCTGAGGACCATTTACATCCCCCAGCACTCTAAAGCCATTGCTCTCAGACACCTGCCTTTGAGAACACACAGAAACACAAGTAAGAGCTCTCTGTGTTCATTCTTTCTATTTGGAACTTCTTAAAAAACTTTTTTTTTTTTTTAAAATTTAAATTTAAAGAAGATCCTCCTGCCCCAATCAAGCTGGCAGCCCATCACAGCTGCCACCCGCCAAGGGGCAGAGCTCCCACTTCTCCTCAGACACACAAAACGTGGCACAACCTGGGAGAAACACAAACCCTCTGCCGCAGGGAGGGCAAGAGCCGCTGGGTCACTGAGCCCAGCTTCACCCTGCCTCAGGAAACCAGAAAAAAGGGAACTCACCCAAGTTTTCCAGGATGTGGAAGTCTCTCCTGTAGCTGGGGAGCCTCATTTCAACCCCCATCTGCAGCTGAGGGGGTTCCACCAAGAGCCAGGCACCAGCAGCCCCCGCCGAAGCCCAACTGGGGAGCTCCCAGTCCAGGAGGGTCCACGGAGCAGCTCATTGCTGCTCATGGGGCTCCTTCCTCCCGCACAACGTTGGGCAGATGGAGCAGATTTGCCCCCCAGTAACAGCAGGGCTTCTCCAGGCAACTCACCGCTGGCTGCCATTGAACTTTCTTCCTTAAATATTAAAGTAACAAAACCCTAAAGTCACTTGCGTTCTCTCCTCCAGCATCTGTAGTACTGGCGAAAACACTCGCCTTGAATCACGCCTTAAAACGATTCCCATTTAAGTTTCTGACAGGCGGAGTTTAAGTTTTAAGGAATGAATGGTTTATATCTTGCCTCCTTGAAAATATACCCCAGAAGTAGGTCAGCGCGGGGAGCTGCTCTGCGCTTACTACGAGGACAACACGGGCACCGAGCCGAGGACGCTCCGCTCCTAACGGGGTGCTGCCGGTACCGGACACGGGACGGGGCAGGGACACACTCCTGGTGACACACGGGGCACGTTCTGACCCCGGGCACGGAGGCCGCTGCTCCACAGCTCCTGTGTGGCACCACTACACCGAAGCCATCGCTGCCACGGACCCATCGTCCCAGCATGAACACACCTCAACGGCCCAAAAATACCAGGAACGTGACTAAAGTTGCATGAAATAACAAGCAGAAAGGCCAAATCACCCCCCAAGTCAAGGAGCCTCGACCCACACGGCCCCATAACGCCGTGACCTCAGAGGAACGACCACACCAAAACCTCTGTTTTACGGAGAGAAAACGTCATCCAACGTCAGCACGAGGAGCCTGGAATGGGAATCATTCCTGGTGACAATATCCACCCACTAAAGAACCAAAACTCCACAGTTTTGAGCTACAAGTCCAAAGAGACACTAATTCTCCTCTTCCACCCCCCTCACCCCGCTGGCGTTTCACTCCTCCAGGGGAGTTTATCGTTTACTCCGATGCGAACGAGCGAAGAACGAAGCCCGGTGTCTTCCAGAGCACAGGGGAAGATGGAACTAATGAATTTGGGAGCATCAAAGAGATTAATAAAAGATGAAGCCGACAACGCTCGTAATCACCACTACTACTTAAAATTGGTATTTTTCGCAGAGCGTTCCTGACAAGGTGGAGGCAAACAGCAAACCAAAGGTGGCTGGACCTAGAGCGGTTCCATGGCTGCTAAATTAAAAGAAACAACCCAAAAAAAAAAAAAAAAAGGCAGTCCCGAAGCACTTTGGAGCAAAAATCCAGATGAAAAGGTGGGAAAACAGCCCCGGGATCCTGTGGGGGGGGGTGTCTCCCAGTAAAGAGTGGAAAAGGGGTAAGGGGGAGGGAAGGTGGATGCTGGAAGGGATAAGGAAAAAATCCGATTTACCCGGTTACAGCCAGACCTTTGAGGTCCCAGCGATGGATTCAAGAGGCATCGGTGAAAATTCACCCGGTTTCAGTTACGCAACCGGGCAGTGCGGGGCCAGAGCCACCCCCCCCAACCCCCTCTCCCCGGTAAAATGGAGGCCTTGACACCCGGTACCGGCCCCGCAGGCCCCAAACGATGGCCGTCCCGTCCCGCGGCGGTGGCGGGGCGGGGAGCCGCCACCAGCGCTTCCCGCCGGCCTGCTCGGAAAAACTTCGGTTAAATAATAGAAACCGGGCAGTGTCGGGCGAA
>NW_015090955.1:230606-249089 GCF_001431845.1 Calidris pugnax | reverse complement strand
GCGCCGGTCCGTCCCGATAAGAGAGAACGCGCCGCCGGTGCCCGCCGGGAGGGCGGCGATAGCGGGGACGGAGCTCCCCCCCGGGCCGGCGGAGCGCCCACGGGACCCCGCGTTTGCGGGGAAAGGCGGTGTTTTCTCTAGGGAGGAACCAAAACCTCCGCCGAGCACCGGGAAGCGCTTTCCCCAGGCGGGGTCTGGGACCCGGTCATCGCCCCGGGACCGCCCCGTTCCCCGGGACCGTCCCTACGGGGCCCCGCGCATCTGCTCAGGGCCGGGACGGGCCCCTCCAGCCCCGCAGAGCCCCCCCGACCCCTTGCCCCGGGGATCCCCGCCGTGTCCCGCACTGCGGAGGGGGGAGCTCCGCGGGCCCGTCCCCCCGGGGCGGTGCGGGACGGGGCGGGGGGGCAGAGGAGGGTCCGCGGGACGGGGCGGGGGGCAGAGGAGGGTCCGCACTCTCTGCAGAGCCCGGGGGTGCCCCAACCCAACCCGGGAGACTGGGGGTGCCCGAGGGAGCCCCGAGCCCACCGGGAGGCTGGGAGCGAGCAGGAGGCGGGGGCCGTGCCGCCCCCCGCACACGGCCGGGGCGCTGGAGCCTGGGCTGGAAAATCCCGCAAGGAACCAAGGAAATCCCTTTGTCCTTTTAAACATCGCCTGGGAAGAGACAGAGCCCTTCCCGGGCCGAGGTTCCTCCCCATCTCCCGCAAAACCCAACGTCCCGGCACTTCTGCCTCCTCCAGCAGAGCCCCGGACCCATCCGGTGCCCGCACAAGGCAAACGGAGATAGAAACTTTGATTTCCTTTGATGAGTGACTAAACACCCCCCAAAAAAAAGGATATTTTCCCTTAGATCCTCACGAGAGGGAACTTGTTTAAGAAGACCTGTTGGTGCTCTGGCTCTGCTAAACGCTGGAGCCATCCCCCAGCTAAGAGCAAAGAGGAGCAGGAGTGATGGGTCTCTTCTAAGAGGGAAGAAAGGAAAATTCCTTTTTCCTATTTTCAGCGAGCTGCTAATCTCCTGGAGCGTGAAAGGCACATTGAAGAAGAGGCTCCGGAATGACAGGCTCACTCCCGACGGTCACAAAAGCTAATCTAGTATTCTCTGTCCTATAAATACACACAAATATTAACGCAGCTACAGGATCTGCTACGATAATTGTTTCCTTCAGCTGTTCAAGATAACGCTGGAAACTTTTCTAGTTGCCAGGCTGGCAAAGAGCTGTCATTTTCCTGATGAGTTCCAGGGAATTTATGTCTCTCCTTGGATAGTCTTCCCAGATGATCCGTACGCTTCGCAGAGACAGGAGGCAGCCCTACAGCTGGAGCTCCTCACTGTATTATGGCATTAAAAAAAAAGAATTCTAGATTATAATAGGTATCCCTGGGCTGTTAAGAGAGGGAAGACAATTTCCTGGTGCAAGTATAAGATGTTTAGGTGACATAGAATCATCTAGGTTGGAAGAGACCCTTGGGATCATCGAGTCCAACCATCTCCCCTACTCTACAAAGTCCTCCCCTACACCATGTCCCTCAGCACTGCATCTAAACGGCCCTTAAACACAGCCAGGGATGGGGACTCCACCCCCTCCCTGGGCAGCCTGTTCCAGTGTCTGACCACTCTTTCAGTGAAAAATTCTTTCCTAATGTTCAGTCTAAACCTCCCCTGTTGGAGCTTGAAGCCGTTCCCTCTCGTTCTGTCACTAATTACCTGGGAGAAGAGACCAGCACCAACCTCTCTACAGTGTCCTTTCACGAAGTTGTAGAGAGTGATGAGGTCTCCCCTCAGCCTCCTCTTCCTCACACTAAACAGCCCCAACTCCCTCAGCCGCTCCTCATACGATTTGTTTTCCAGCCCCCTCACCAGCTTCGTTGCCTCCTCTGCACTCGCTCCAGCACCTCCAGATCTCTCTTGGATTGAGGTGCCCAAAACTGGACACAACACTCGAGGTGTGGCCTCCCCAGTGCTGAGTACAGGGGGACAATCACCTCCCTACTTCTGCTGGTCACACTATTTTTGATACAAGCCAGGATGCCATTGGCTTTCTTGCCCCCCTGGGCACACGCCGGCTCATATTCAGCCCTTTGTCAACTAGAACCCCCAGGTCTCTTTCCTCCAGGCAGCTCCAGCCACACTTCCCCCAGCCCGTAGCGCTGCAGGGGGTTGTTGTGGCCCAATAACATCTCACTCAACACAGAGAGCCAGCCCGCCTGGAGCCCCTGGGAGCCCCAGTGGCCCCTATGGACAGACCTGCCCTGCCATCCCTTCTGCAGCAGGAGGTGGCCCCAGGACCAGCCCAGAGCACGGCCCCCAGTGCCCCGGGAAAGCCAGCCCCCCCCCCGGGACTGCCAGCCCCACCGCTGCCTCTGCCCTGAGCTCATCTCCTGCCACCTCACTCTCCTGCAAGATTAACCTCGGGCTGGGATTAAGAAGGGCTCCAGCTTCCATGTGGACATTCAGGGAAGGCTACGTAAGGAAGAGGAGGAGAGAAACGGTGGAGCTAACCCATCTCTGAGTTAGGAGGATCTCACTCTGCTGCCAAAGAAGGATTTCACTGAATTTCACTGAATTTTAGAGTTGGAAGGGACCATAGAAATCATCTAGTCCAACTCCCCTGCTGAAGCAGGATTGCCCAGAGCTTGTCAGAGCATGTTACTCAGGAGCATCCAGGCGGGGCTTGAAGATCTCCAAGGAAGGGGACTCCACACCCTCCCTGGGCAGCCTGTTCCAGGGCTCTGCCACCCTCACCGTGAAGAAGTTTCTCCTCATATTTGAGTGGAACCTCTTATGTTCCAACTTGTGCCCGTTGCCCCTCGTCCTGTCACTGGGAACCACTGAGAAGAGTCTGGCTCCCTCCTCCTTCAACCCTCCCTTGAGATACTTGTAGGCATTGATGCTGGAGAGCTGCGTGGGGCTGGTTCTGCAGAGACCGGTGCTCGTGGCCGAAATGCAGGGGGCAACTGTGGCCACCACCAGCCTGTCCCAGCACAAACGTTTATTTTGGTCCCAGCCCTCACCGCGTTGTTCCCTTCCGTACTCCTGAGAACAAATCACCATAAGGTGCTCCACATGGGGTTAGACCTTGAGATCACCCAGAAACATCATGAAATGCAAAATCAGCTACGTGCGTACACCAGAGCGTCCATCCCTTCTCTCCAAAGCTCAAGTAGTTCCTTCTGTGCCTCTCTGGCTCATTAGAGTAATGAGGTCCGTGTGGTCTGATTGACAAGGTTGTTCAGGACACCAGCTGCCTCCTCCCAGCCGTGACAGCCCGGGGAAGGAGGACCAGCTCTGCTTCCAGGGCACACACAACCTGCCTGGCCCCACAGCCAGCTCTGCCCAACACCTTCGGAGCACTCCCTGCCCTTCCAGAGCATTCCCAGTCCACAAAGACCATGAGAATTTGTGTGGATGAAGCTCAAGTAGTTCCTTCTGTGCCTCTCTGGCTCATTAGAGTAATGAGGTCCGTGTGGTCTGATTGACAAGGTTGTTCAGGACACCAGCTGCCTCCTCCCAGCCGTGACAGCCCGGGGAAGGAGGACCAGCTCTGCTTCCAGGGCACACACAACCTGCCTGGCCCCACAGCCAGCTCTGCCCAACACCTTCGGAGCACTCCCTGCCCTTCCAGAGCATTCCCAGTCCGCAAAGACCACGACAATTTGTGTGGATAAGGACAAGTGAGGCATTTTTAAGGAGCTATCAAAGTACTGTAGACTCTGCTACATACAGCTAATGATCTTAGTCTCTTCCTCAACATCAGCTTTTCTATCAGGAGAAAAAAAACCTGAATAAACTACTCCCTGCCCTTCCAGAGCATTCCCAGTCCGCAAAGACCACGACAATTTGTGTGGATAAGGACAAGTGAGGCATTTTTAAGGAGCTATCAAAGTACTGTAGACTCTGCTACATACAGCTAATGATCTTAGTCTCTTCCTCAACATCAGCTTTTCTATCAGGAGAAAAAAAACCTGAATAAACTGACTCTCACACAGTGGTAGCGCATAGGTTGTTACATAGATCACGTTGCTGCAATATTACGGATGCTATTTCAACATGGATTTCCCATCAAACACGCCAGCAAAGTCCCAAATATTTTCATTTAATTCCTGGTGCAGTAAAACGATAAGAAAGAAGCCATCCGAATCGAAGTGCTGCTGGTATCTTTCAAGTTTCCCTGCTCCCCACTGTTTAAAAATCAGAGGTCTAATCACTATTAAGGCACAGAGGTACCAAACTGCAAAAGATTCTGTGCGTGTAGGGAACAGGATAAACTGCCTCGGTTGTACCTTTCCAGGGGCACAAACACGGAGCCACCTCCAGCTGATAAGCTCCAAGGAAGGAGACGTGCCAGGCTTTTTTTTTTTGCAGCCCAAATCATGAATAATTTTTAACACCGCACTGATAAAAAGCTGCTGCTACTCCGATGTACGGTGTTTGGGTTTTGTTGGTAAGAGGCAGGTGAAATATTAAAGTTCTTTAAAAAAGATATATAAAATAATCTTTGTTGTCATTCAATGGCAGATGTGGGCCTGGCTTGGTTAATTGGGTTAATGTGATGATTTGGCACGCTCAGTTATATGCAGAAGTAAAGCTGTAAAGAATACATTCAAATATCCTGTTATGGATATTCAGCAAATTATACATCTACCGTTGCCATGGCAAGCATCAAAAAGCAAAACAATTCAGATGGTTTTAATAGCTGTAATGACAATGCTGGAACCCCATTTCTTTTGAATTGTTTGCACAAAGTTACTCCATGATTTAGAAGGAAGGAATGCCAAGTGTTTTTACAAAAGTACTCTTTAAAGTGTGAAGAGAGATGCTTAAAAAAAAAAATCCCTCTCAACGATAGAAATGAAATGGTTTTGCCCTTTCCTCTCTCCACTTACAGAATAAACCCCCGGCTCAGCCAAGTCAACGTGTAGGTATAAATCCACCCTTACTTCCCAATGCAGTGCTGCCCTTGGGAAGTGTAACTGCTGGTTCCCAAGTTCATTGAAACCAGACAAATGTCCCCAAACATGCTTTTTTTCAGAAAGGTTCTCCCAGAGAAGCATACTCTATTTGGGGCAGTGCCATCCAAATAACTTGCCCAAAATGCCGTGTGGAAGTCGAAGAATGTACATTATCAGGAACTAAAGACACTGGTTACTCTGGGAATGGAGGAAACTGCCCTGGCTGGAGGCCAAATTTGGTCATCTTCCACATTCTGGGATGTGGGGTGGATACTTTCTTCTCCCCGTTCCTTCTGTAGTTCTGAGCCTGTTTATTTCCCTTAGAAATACAAACACTACATTCAACTAATCTCTAGTACAACTCTGTGGGCTCCGGGGAATTTACACCAAACTCAACCGAAGCGTAACTCCAGAGCCTAAACCATTTCAACAGACCCTGCAGGAAAGATGGATTTGCTGTGCAAAGCCTGGTGAAGTCTTTGTAGCTCTTTGAGCCAGTAGCCTCAACACGAAACACAGCATTTACCTGTTTAACCAAGAACAAGGGCAGAAAGGTTTTATTCCCCTACGCTGGCACCGACCCCAGAAGGGAAACAAGATGGAGCCTGATTTGTTCTGGTTAAACATCCAACAGCTCCAGAACTGATTTAACGTGGGTGCCAACCTCTTGCCTTTGGCTGCAGCCAGCAGTGCCAAGGAGAAGGCTGCCATGCCATGCTGTGGCACCCTGCCTCTGCCACAGCCCTGCTGCTCTCCCTCCGCCGTCCTTAGTCCTTCTCTTCCCTTAAAACTGCCCAGGTTCTGTCTCCACTCTGGTTCCTGCTCCAAGCACCCTGGTGGCACTAAAAAAATAGCAATTATTTTGCTCTAATATACACCCATAAGCCAGTTAGAGGAGAAAAATCTGAAATATGAGGTAAATTAAAGCTTCCAACTAAGGGGATTTACCAGTAAGTCACCATAAAACTCAGATAATTTATTTTTTCAATTCTGCAGCAACTTTCTCCAATTTGTTTGGATTAGCTATTAGAAATTATGTCTCAAAAATTAAAGAAAATGTCTATTGACCATTATATCAAACTCTAAATTTAGCCAGAAAAAAAAAGAATAATTAGGCTGTGATTTATTCTGGTAGTCAACTTACATTAACAATTTTTTCTCCCCGTTTATGTAATTCTGGCAAAATCAAATAATATATACAACGCTCATAAATGCTGGGCTAGATTTAGTAAAGACAATTTCCTACAGTATATTCAGGACATTCCTCTTTGCTTTCTGTTACAATAAGACAATCAAGTTAGTTAGTTTAAGGAGGTAATACGATTGTCATCCATGGTAGCCTCATAATTTTACTGCAGTTTTCAATAAGGTACATGGAAGGATTTCTTTTTTTTTTTAATTATTTATTTTTTTTGGTAAGCTGCCATCACCCTGTAACAAGCCCCACAGCCTGGCTGCTGCTCTCTGGGAGTGTTTCCCCCCAAAATCCCAACCCTCAAGGCAAGGCTGCCCTCATTACCTGGGAGGCAAGGATGAAATGTGCATCTTGCCTCGAGCAGGGTGACAGTCCCCAGCTCAGGACCTGCCAGGAAACTGGACAGGCTGGAGTAACCATTATTAACCAGTATTACTTGAGGAAAAAGCCACTTTCCATCATTCTTATTTTCCCCTCAACACGTACAAGCCAGCAATCTTCAGGTTAGTTGGTATCACGTCTCCAGCCGTAGCTGAAGCAAATAATAACATGAAAGTACATTTAAGTCCAAGATCCCTAAATGTACACTCCTAAATTTCTGTTCCTACTTTTAAACAGATAGCTTTTCCAGGATACTTAACTCCTCTGCAATTGGACTGCTGTCTGTATTAGCTGAATAAATACAGATCTAGGAGCCAAACTTTAGTCACCAAGGTAGGAAAATGTCAGCCTCAGGCAGTGAGAAGGGAGGAATGAGTAATGGAAGAGTACGAGGACGGAAGAACAAAAGGAGAAGGAAGGAAGAGAAATTGATGACGGTAACAGAGGCAGGAGGAGTTCAAAGCCAGGCTGATTCAGGAACGAGAAGCCAGAGGCAAAGTCAAATTTAACTGAGTCAGCCTGTTCCCAAGGAGCTTCTGGTGACAGCACCAGCCAGGCCCTGCCCTCTGCCCCACGCCTGGCTGGAGCTACAACCCAGTCCTCATTCACACACTCCCCTCAGCTATTCCGGGTACCCGTGATGCACAACATCATTAACAAACACCAGAGCACTCGTGCTTTCAATTAAAAACCATTATTGTTGAAATCAGGATGGCAAATCTTTAAAGGACTCCACCGCCACCGGGTTCTGCCGTGCTATAAATTCACGACGAGAAGGAACTTCCCTGACTTTTTTTTCATCATTACTTATGAATAGATAAAGCAAATGGGAATACAATTCCAGTATCACAACCCAGAATCAACGGGGACTTGCCGACTGGCACCACGGCACCGCAGCTGCTCAACTTATCTCCTGGGTACCCAACTGATGCCTTCTTTACACAAACCCCTTCTTGGTCATCAAGGACATGCAGTACTTCCTATAAACAAAAATGATCGTTTTAATATTTTCTCATTAGTTACAGCTACACAGCAGAGCTTGCTTCCTAGATATGCCTAAACCTTGCCTAACTATTAAAACAATTCTTTCCCATATGACCCCCCGAGAGTTGGACGGAGCAAACAATACACACAAACAGTATGTGCAAAAAAACGTGCAGAAATAGCGAGTCGTTACTAGATGATTTTATTTGTGAGTTCTTGACTTTCCCCTGAACTTCCTCCCCTGAAGAACTGGCAGGGTAATACCTTTTTTTTTCTTGAAGCAGTGTAAATCAGTTCCTACACACTCAGTAGCAGAGCGAAAATTAAGATGTAAAAGAGTAAAGAATGCAGAAGAACCCTATTATTCAACAACAATACCATTTGCTGCTGATCTGCAGTTGCTAAGACGGGCACATCAATTATTTATAGAACCCAGAGTGTTAAATATGAAGTATTTCAGCCTGGGACAGTATGAAGGTAAAACCAGGAACGTGATCCTGTCAGAACTGCAGAATTGTAGGCAAGGACAGAATATCCCAACACAGATTACCCTTTTTATTGAACCATAAATTGAAAAAGGTCCTTACGAAGTGTCACTGTCGGTGTTAAGTGATACGCATTCTCTTTTTTTGACAGCTTCAGTCTATATTTAACGTTTATCTAAAATGCTATTTCTGCCAGGGAAACAATTCGCAATATCTTCGAAAAGCACAAGTTAGCATAACCTCATCTGAATATTTACATGAAGTCCACGACCTTCTCTCTGTCCCTACTTACAGCTACCAACAGCCCGTCACGCTCACTCCACAACGTGCTCCAAACCACCAGGGCTCTGCCATTCTCCTGGTGCTGCAAAGACCTCACCACACAACACCGAGACTACATCGCCTCCCTGGACCTCCAACTCAGAGTAAGTTACTTTAAGTAACTTCCACTGACTCTTCAGAGTGGGAGACACATTCAGAACTAGCAAGAATTGTGCATAAAATTCCTTCTCTTTACCTGGTAAGAGAACTATTAATATTGGAATTAGCTTTTATACTTGCAATGATGTCTTTCAGCTTCCATCTCCGATTAAACAGTAAAACCTGAGACCTAGCGCTGCACAATGTCAATTTTTACAACACCTCTTCCTGCTTCAAAAAAAAAAGTCGGTGTTAAGTGATACGCATTCTCTTTTTTTGACAGCTTCAGTCTATATTTAACGTTTATCTAAAATGCTATTTCTGCCAGGGAAACAATTCGCAATATCTTCGAAAAGCACAAGTTAGCATAACCTCATCTGAATATTTACATGAAGTCCACGACCTTCTCTCTGTCCCTACTTACAGCTACCAACAGCCCGTCACGCTCACTCCACAACGTGCTCCAAACCACCAGGGCTCTGCCATTCTCCTGGTGCTGCAAAGACCTCACCACACAACACCGAGACTACATCGCCTCCCTGGACCTCCAACTCAGAGTAAGTTACTTAAAGTAACTTCCACCGACTCCTCAGAGCTGGAGACACATTCAGAACTAGCAAGAATTCTGCATAAAATTCCTTCTCTTTACCTGGTAAGAGAACTATTAATATTGGAATTAGCTTTTATACTTGCAATGATGTCTTTCAGCTTCCACCTCCGATTAAACAGTAAAACCTGAGACCTAGCGCTGCACAATGTCAATTTTTACAACACCTCTTCCTGCTTCAAAAAAAAAATTAAGTAAATTTATAACAATATTAAAACTGAAAGTTAATTTTTCTCTAGGATCACCAATTGATCGAAATCAACCAGAAGTATAAAGTAAACAGATCTTAGTTGGAGAAAATAGTATGGGCTCAATGGCAGTGGGCAGTCACCTGGATAACGAGCCCGAAGAGCACATTTCAGAGAGGGATTGGCAAGCTCTGCTGATGAACTGCAGCAACCAGGAGTGGAACACAAGGACTGCACAAACTTCTGGTGGATTTGGCATTGAGCCCTTAGAGTTAAGGTTAAAATCCTGCTCCCTTCCTCCCATGGGAATCACTCACTGTCATTAAGGGAGGTGCCAAAACCCTCAGGTTTTCATGCCACACAAACGTGTGCTTTACACCTCCCACATCGAGATTTCAACCTCTCACATCTGAAAACTTTAAATCCAGTATCATCAGTCACCTGAGTGGATAGCCAGGAAAAATAAGCACTGACTCTACAAAAGCCCTTGTTTACTAAGCTATTATAAACAACTCGTTAGCCACGCTAATCCCATACAGTGAGTGGCACATTAGTGGCAGGTATCCACCATCTACTACAGGAAAAGCTACACTGTCTGTCTCTAAATATAGCTCATTTATTTTATGCTAGTCAGTTGCCAGCTTTTATTCAAAAAGGGTGAATTTTTACTTGAGCAGACAAATCATGTGGCAGATATTAATATACTCATCGTAACTTCCACAGAATCCAAGTTCCAACTTACATTCTCAGTAGTGACACTGAACATCTATCTGCACAAAAAGGTGCTGGTATGGTTCATAGCAAGTACCAGGTACAACACCCAAAAATCACAGAGAAATGCTGTCTGTGGCTCATCTGAGGAACTAACGTGTACTAGTCAAAAATGTCCCCAATTTCTTGGGGGAAAAGAGCCAAAGCAAAGCAAAACAAACTCCACAAACAACAGCAGAAAGCTGCAGAGCCCTACCTTCCTGTAACAAGAGCTGGAGTACCAGCCACTGATACACAACGTGGTATCACTCAAATGCATGGATGGGTCCATGAAATATTCTATGCCGAATGAAATATTTCAAAGACAGAAGAAGAAGTCTAATGGCATCTCCTCCAGCTGCCTCGCCTCTGACATTGAGGGTGAGATCTTCAAATACAATGACTACAAAATGTTGTCTGACAAACCACTTACAGATAAGGAATAACACTGAACCCTAAGATCAAAGCGCACGAGCGAGTGATTCACCTTCCCTTCTCCAGTGCTTCAAGACAGGCTGAACACGAACACACTCTTAGGGGTTTGGAAAAGCTCCACCTCGTTTGAGTGAGAGAATTTGCATGGAGTGGGGAGATGAGGCCACAACACCCCAAACGACCTGGTGTGATTCTCTCAGATCAGCATCCCCCCTTCCCAGCACCAGAGCTTTGTCAGACCGTGTCCCCCAAGTGACTGATGGACACCACCTCCCACTGCTGCCACCTCCCACCGACCCAAAGCTGCAGCAAGAGAGCCAGCAAAACAGAACACCTATTTCCCAGTGCTCTCCTGCAACTGAAAGCCCAAATGCCGACAAGACTGAGCGGAAAACCCCCAAATCCCCAACCTAGTCTAGTAGGGAACTGCCTGTCCTCAGGGTCACACAAAATACCCCGTGCTGGAAGAAAGAAGAAACAGCAAGGAGTTGGCAACGCGCAAAGCACAACGCCTGCAGAAGTGATTCTACTGATGCCAAATGTGGTGCTATCTGAGCTTTCCAGCCACCGCTGAGCTGACAGCACGTGCCGTGATGCCGGAGCTGGCAGAGGCCATCCCGAGCACAGCTAGTGGCCACGGGCCACCTTAAAGGAGTAGCACCACACATCCCCTCCTTCCGCTAACCTTTAGTGGCAGGAATAGTAAAATAACACATCTACAGTGCTTCTCTGTCAAAAGTGCAGTAAATACCAAAAAACAGCTCTCCATTTGGCCCAGCTGGCCGTGATGCCAGGAGCAGGGTGCTCGGGCCACCACCGACACACGTTGGCCAAACTCCAGGGCCCCAACAGTGAGCTGCAGGAACAGGGTACGGCTACAGGTCCTGGCACCGGGCAACCGGCACAACCGTAAGGACATAGCTCCTTGCCAGCACTGCCTGAACTCCAATTTTAGCAGAATTAAAGCTTTCCAGATTGACGGGGAAGAATTTCAAAACTCAAAGAGCGTAACAGATTTCCATCCGAGTTTATAGAAATAGCTGAAGACACCAACAAGCCTTAAAACGCCCATATGCAGGAAAAGAATGAACAAAACTATCAGATCTCCCAAAATATGGATTAAGCATCACAGAAATTTGCTAATTACTGTTTTATGTATGCTCGGATTCTCAACTCTGGTGTTATCACCATATATCTTAAAATATGACAACTTATGCAAGTTACAACAATTTAAAAAAAAAACAATCTGTATTTCATTATATTTATGCAGCATTTCAAACATGGTCACATTTCACAGATGACATAGGACAAAATACTACTTTTTCTCCAAAAGAGTTGAATCTGGTGGTGTTCCTTTGGTGGGAAACAACGATGTCCCAAAGGTCAACAGAGAGCCAGCATCTCCCTTCCCAGACACCCCGTGCACACATATGGCATTGCTGGATCTCTCATATTTACTAGAAATATGAATCAGCCTGAAGAAATAACTTCTGACACCATCAGAACTGCACTGCTGATGGTCAGGAAAGGCTGGGGTGTCAGCACAGTCAACAGCCTGAGCCCTGCCCCGCACAACACTCTGTATGACAGACCACATCTGGATTGGAAACAGTTTAAACACATCAAAATTAGAACTGGCATCAACACCTAAACTACAGCAAATTCCTCCCTCGTTGTTGTTTTGAAGATGACACTTCCAGCAGAAGAGAATTATTTACAAATACTCCCATTCACACCTTATTCTGCTTCTCCTACTGTCAAGATCTTCTGCTTGTCACAGAAACGCCCTCCTGTCCCATGCACCTCCTGCCAGAAAGCGCCGAGAGGCAGGGGGGCAACGCACAGATAATTACTACAAACCTGGAACACTTTCAAGGAGAATGTTTGCTTTTGACTTTGGGGGGATTAAAGTCAGTCTTCCATGAACAAGCATGAAAATATCCCGAGGAGAGCTACGTTACTAATGAAGATTTTCTTGCTTCTTGTCAGTTGCTTCAGCCACTTCTGCTGCCAGTGGATGCACGTTAACCAAGGCTTTTCTACTGCACGGGCTCTGCAGGTGTGATTAAATCTGCCTCTTACTTCCCAAAGTCCCCAAGTGGACTATCATGCCTCAGTTACAGAGATAATTTCTCAGAATGAAAGAGCCAATAAGAAGCGATTCCTTTGGGCATCTCAACAGCATTAACACAAAATGCAGTAAAAAGCACCAGAGTAGCAGAAAGCAATTTAGTCCTCATGGAGGCAACTTGTTTGCAAGGCATTTCAAACCTTTTAACCAACTCTATCCTGCCCGGGCTTAAGTCCGGAGATGGTGCAGGCAATGGCTGCAGTGAACCCTCAGCTCCGGAGAATGGCACTGGCTGCAATTTAACTGCTTGCCCTCATCTCTGATTTCTCTTCTGGCCCTCATCACGCGACACCGCAGCTCACAACCTGGTACAATCACAGAATCACAGAATCTTCTAGGTTGGAAGGGACCTCAAAGATCATCTTGTCCAACCGTCAACCTCACTGACAAAAATAGACACCCACACAACAAACAAGGAGCATCATCACTAAACCAGACCTCCCAGCACTACATCAACCCCTCTTTTGGACACCTCCAGGGATGGGGCCTCAACCACCTCCCTGGGCAGCCCATTCCAATGGCTGAGAACCCTTACAGTGAAAACATTTTTCCCAATATCCAGCCTGAACCTCCCCTGGTGTAACTTGAGGCCATTTCCTCTCGTCCTGTCGCCTGTGACTTGGGAGAAGAGACCGACCCCCACCTCTCTACACCCTCCTTTCAGGGAGTTGGAGAGAGCAAGAAGGTCTCCCCTCAGCCTCCTCTTCTCCAGGCTGAACACCCCCAGCTCCCTCAGCCTCTCCTCATGAGACTTGTGCTCCAGACCCCTCACCATCTTTGTCGCCCTTCTCTGGACCCGCTCCAGCACCTCGATGTCTTTTTTATGGTAGGGGGCCCAAAACTGGACACAGTACTCAAGGTGAGGCCTCACCAGTGCCGAGTACAGGGGGACCATCACCTCTCGGGCCCTACTCGCCATGCTGTTCCTGACACAGGCCAGGATGCTGTTGGCTTTCTTGGCCACCTGGGCACACTGCTGGCTCCTGTTCAGCCGACATCACTAGAGTGATGCTGCAGGGTGAGCTGCAGACCTGCCAGCGTGAACATGCAAGGACACGGGGAAGAGTGTGGGTCTCATGGGGGTTAGAACAGAACAATGCAGCTTTGGGGGAGCCCTGAGCACAGAAAGGGCAGGGCAGGGGTGAGAGGCATCACTGGGACTTCATGCAAATCAGAGGAGGGAATTCAGAAAACTCAGCTACGGTTTGAGGGAAGGGGTCCCGTCCCGTTTGCCTCCTGAGGGAAGGGACCACACGAAGTCCCGCAGGCTCCAAAATGCACTCAATTAGCTGTTCCTTTTACCTTTTTGTTCTACCCAGCATTTCTTCAAGAGCACTGTCATCTCTGGCTTTGGCATCCTACTCATCATCTAGGAATTCATGTTGCCGTTTCCTCCCTGAAAGGAAAAAAGTCCCATCGTCAGTCATTTGCTACACAGAGGAAAGGACAAATTTGACAGAGTATTTTTGCCACTGTTCAAGTTCAAAGACCGTTGCTCCTTGAGCAGACAGCACTGCCAGTTGTGCTCTCTGCTACGGTGTCACTCATCCAAAATCAATCAGCCTGTGTTGACTCTAGAAACTTACCCCGAATTTACCTGTGAGCAGCTGAAAAGCTGTCAGTATCTCAGACCTGCCTGGAAAGAAAGAGCAGGGCAATGACTCACCCCGAGGAAACAAAAAAATCCCAGCAACAACAGGAGAGACTTGCACCAAGCAAATATCTTTATTTTCTTTTAAAACATTCTGAAAGCGTTAAGCTATATGAAAAAGCAGCAATATGGCACTGAGAAAGCACACTTAATCTTAGGGAAGCCTTCGTTTTGTATCACGTGAGCCAAATTAAAAATAAAACTAAACACAAGTGTACAAAGCAGAGACAAAAAAAATCAATTTTCTCAAAGAGATAACATGAGGGACTCCCACAGGGGCTGGCAAATTCTGGAAGAGAGAAAGAGATTATATTTTATGGGAAGAGATTCAATAACCATTCTTTTCCCATAAAGCTAGTGATGGAGGATTGTCACTGCTCCATAGCCACACTGTGCACATTTCAGGACAACAGTAACAGAAAATCAATAGCATCTTTTATACGTGATAAGACATTATCTCCACGGACTCCTAATACTAACAAATGGGACCAAAGAAGACCTTTACTAAAATTTAGTAGTCAGCATTAATCTGGCTGATAAGAGCGGGGTAGCACGCTGCTCTACATCCTTGGAATTATTTTTTTTATTTTTTTTTATTTTTTTTTTTCTTTAAGAAATAACTCTGCTCAGAGCTTCACCCTCCACTGAAGCCAAAGAGCCCCCAGATGACACTACATTAAAAGTCTAACAATGTTGAACCCTGGCGCTGTCGCTCGACAGCCCCATCGGCATACATTTCCTCCGGCTGATGGCTGTAATCATTAGGAGGTAGGAGCTTTATCAGGTGGTAATTTGACAGCTTTGACAAGCTCGGCTGAATTTATGGCACTTTCTAGTTTTTCCCTCCATTGAGCTGAGATGGAACTAAAGTTAATATTAGCAAAAACACTTTGTGCGGGGGCAATTTTCCAGCGATGACTACACGATTCCAGTTACTAAGAGAATCTGCTAAACAAGGCCTCCTCGCAGTCCCTGTTGGCTCCCCCAAGGCTGGGGAAGAAGGTTCCCCACCAGCCCATGAGCCCAGATGAAAGGTTCCGTAGATGGAAGGAATCTCAGGTATCTCTGGCTCTAAAGCAGCAGAAATTAATCAATTTGGGAACACCCCTGCACCTTGTAGAGGAGGCACCAGCAGCCTAGAGAAACACAAGCACAGATGTTTCACTTGGCTTAAAAAGAAACTTTTAGCTCCAAACCCAGTCTTCCACTGCCAGCTTGCTGCCCCTTTTTCACCACACAGCACTGGTCAGAAAGGCTGGACCTTCAGAAGCACCCTCAGACACGACCACAGAGGCTGCCCAGTCCCTCCTGAGGACCCTTCCCAGCACATTCTGCTACCTGTGAACACCTAACCCCATTTATGACCTCAACACCTTACATGAAGAATGGTGACGTTCAGGATCATTACACTCCTTTCTGGGTGTGGGCTCAACATCTTTTAAACAGAGCACCTAATTTCTTTTCTGTCTATAAAAAAAAATCTAGGATGTTAAAGCTTAGGAAAAAGGCAAAAAATACCCCCATATAACACTGAGAGCTTCTTGCATTTCCATGGATCAACCAGTCCACTCTAAGGAACCCCACCAATTAGGTCTGAGGAGGAGAGGTACCAATAGACTGTGACTCTGGGGAACACCAGAGCTGTATGAGGACACTATTAAGGCTACTCCCAGGTCACAAAAGGAGGATGCTCCACACGCTGGAGCAGAAGCCACAGTGTCACCTGCCTGACCACACATGGGCTGGCTACTCCCAGGCTCTGCTTCTCTCATCCCAAAGCCTGTGTCCCACACAGCACCACCACGCTTCCTTGTGTGGGGTCAGGAACCTGCTGGTGGCAACGTGGGCAAGAGGAACACCACTCTCTGAACCAAAACTTGGCAAGTCAGTAAAGCAGGGACAAGTACTTTTCTTTCTTTTTTTTTTTTTTCTCCCCAAATTGCATTTTGCCATAAATGTTACATTTCCTCTGTTATAATTTAGGGTTTTAAAGAGCTACCTCTACATGCTTAGAAAGCACAGTTCATATTTAGCTCCCTGAAGTCGTATTTCTCCCTTCCTATATTACCCTGCCAAGATGTGACATCTGTGGACTGTTCCCAAAAAAATTCCCCTGAATCATCTGTGATGTGTGCGGAACAGCGGCCAGAGCTGGCAACCAGCAGCTGTGTCTTTTAGGAAAGCGTTAGATCAATCTGGTAGGGGGGGAAGGATTCCCAGTAACTCTGCCACTAACGTCCCCGAGGACCACACAACTCCCAAACCACGTTAGAAAAAAGAGCACAATTACGACAGGAGCGAAAATCCATGGGAAATGGTGTTGCCATGGCAACTGACATCCTCAGAACTCCAGCCGTCTTTGCATTTTTTGCACAGGCTCAATGACTCCTAAACCACGTGGAGAAACAGGAGTGTAGCAGGTGTGTTCATTCAGGAAAAGCACGCTGCCAGGAGATTCCCTGTACAGCAGGCCCTGCTCTGCTTCTCAGAAAGGGAGCCTTTGTGGTCCTCCTGTTCCAAGCACTGCATCTCACTCACTGCGAGCGCAGAGGAACTTCTAAAACACATTCCAAGCACTGCATCTCACTCACTGCGAGCACAGAGAGGAACTTCTACAACGCGATCAATACTTCCTTGTTAACTACCTTTGGATCAGAAAAAAAACCCTATTAAATATTAAAACATTCCTGTTTTCAAACAAAAGTTACGTGAGGATTAAACCCAGAGCAGATCAGCCGAGCTTTGGAATGGGAAAACACAGCTTCAGCTCCACGGCAGACTGTACTGGTGCTAATGAGCAATCTTTCAGAAGCTTCTCTTTGAGGATGGCAGTTCCCTAAAATTCCTCCAGCACCCCCTGAGCAAACATCAGCTCCAGCTACTGGGGAACATCCAGCCACAAGCAGGAAAGGCCTTATTTTTCTCCCTGGCTGCCTTACCACAGCAATAACGCCTCCAAACAGCCAGCGTGCTTTGTAACGAGGCACAGGTTAAGCACAGACTGGGAAGCCCTTCTGCTAAAAATTCTGTCTGCTCCCGCTTTGAGGTTATTTCCTTCAATTTTGCTCCTGGGTAAGACTCGGTGAGTGCCCTCTCATGGTTAACCCACCATCAAGACTGCCTGCTCTTTGCACAGCAACAGAGCTTCCTCTCCAGGGGGACACCTTCTCTGCTCTGTGCTGAGAAGCCAAAGCAGCTCCATTGACCCCGGAGAAACAGCTCCAGGGTTCTCCCGGCGGCAAAGCCGCGGTTGAGCTGCCGTTCTCTCCCTGCCGGCCGCCCTGAGCCAACCTCTTCACAGAATCACAGAACCTTCTAGGTTGGAAGGGACCTCAAAGATCATCTTGTCCAACCGTCAACCTCACTGACAAAAATAGACACCCACACAACAAACAAGGAGCATCACCATCACTAAACCATACCTCCCAGCACTACAGCAACCCCTCTTTTGAACACCTCCAGGGATGGGGCCTCAACCACCTCCCTGGGCAGCCCATTCCAATGGCTGAGAACCCTTTCCGTGAAAAAATTTTTCCTAATATCCAGCCTGAACCTCCCCTGGTGTAACTTGAGGCCATTTCCTCTTGTCCTGTCGCCTGTGACTTGAGAAAAGAGACCGACCCCCACCTCTCTACACCCTCCTTTCAGGGAGTTGGAGAGAGCAAGAAGGTCTCCCCTCAGCCTCCTCTTCTCCAGGCTGAATAACCCCAGCTCCCTCAGCCTCTTCTCATAAGACTTATTCTCCAGACCCCTCACCATTTTTGTTGCCCTTCTCTGGACCCGCTCCAGCACCTCAATGTCTTTTTTATGGTAGGGGGCCCAAAACTGGACACAGTACTCGAGGTGAGGCCTCACCAGTGCCGAGTACAGGGGGACCATCACCTCTCGGGCCCTACTCCCCACACTGTTCCTGATACAGGCCAGGATGCTGGTGGCTTTCTTGGCCACCTGGGCACACTGCTGGCTCCTGTTCAGCCGACTGTCGACTTCCTCCCCTTCGGGCTCCGTGCGAGGAGAACGGAGCTCCCGACACCACGCTGCAATGGTGGGGGGCTCCTTGGTACCTCCTGAGGGGCACCCCCCTCGGCCGGGAGCTACCCCCGACCCAGGGGCACACGCTCGGAGCCCCCCCTCTCGCCGGGCCGGACGGGAGAGCTCGGACAGTGAGCACCGGCCCCGCCAATAACGCGGGGAAGCGACGGCCGCAGCCCCACCGGAGCCCTCCCGCCGCTCCCCGCAGCGGAACCGCCCGGCACCGGGGATCCCGCCGGGAAGGACGAGCTCAGCGGCTCCTCTCCTCCGCTTA
>NW_015090955.1:199974-229561 GCF_001431845.1 Calidris pugnax | reverse complement strand
GCCCGGCGGGCGGGAGCGTCCTCAGGCCGCGGTGAGGCCCCGGAGAGGGGGTTCAGCAGCGGGAAGGGGCCGGTGGGTCCCCGCTGGGTGGTGTCGGGGCGGGTGGGAGCTCGGTCTGAGGTTCGCAGCCTCCCCGGTACAGGTTCCGTGCTCATCCCGGTGTGTGCTCCTCCCCGCGGGATCTCCCGGTGGGAAACAGCCACGTTTTTCGCAATGCCCTTCTCTCAGCAAAGAACCGGAGGCTCAGCAGCCCTCGTTCCGTTTTTAGCGATGGCTCAGTATTAATTGATGCAGCTTCGTTAGAGCAGAGCGCATTGAAACTCGATGGGTGATAAATGCTTCATTTATAGTAACAGTTGGGAAAAGCACCAAAGATCTGGAGGTATAGGCTGTGCTGTGCTTTGTTTCATTAAATGCAATAGGAATATATACCCTTACCAACCAAAGTATATATATATATATACAGCTGCTAACCTCAATGATTTGATGACTCTATGCTGTATCTATGTATGTATTTATATAAACAGACTTGTCTATTCGTGCACGCCGGCCTACGTGTTAGCAGCTATCTAACTGAATTTTCACTGAATTTCACTGAATTTTTAGAGTTGGAAGGGACCATAGAGATCATCCGGTCCAACCCCCCTGCTGAAGCAGGATTGCCCAGAGCTTGTCAGAGCATGTTACTCAGGAGCATCCAGGTGGGGCTTGAAGATCTCCAGAGAAGGGGACTCCACACCCTCCCTGGGCAGCCTGTTCCAGGGCTCTGCCACCCTCACTGTGAAGAAGTTCTTTCTCATATTTGAGTGGAACCTCTTATGTTCCAACTTGTGCCCGTTGCCCCTCGTCCTCTCACTGGGAACCACTGAAAAGAGTCTGGCTCCCTCCTCCTTCAACCCACCCTTGAGATACTTGTCAGCATTGATAAGGTCTCCCCTCAGCCTTCTCTTCTCCAGACTAAAGAGTCCCAGCTCTCTCAGCCTTTCTTCATCAGGGAGATGCTCCAATCCTTGAATCATCTTCGTTGCCCTTCATTGGACTTTCTCCAGTATTTCCCTGTCCCTCCTGAACTGGGGAGCCCAGAACTGGATGCAGGATTCCAGTTGTGGCCTCCCCAGTGCAGAGCAGAGGGGGAGAATGACCTCCCTCGACCTACTGGCCACACTCTTCCCTACTCAGCCCAGGATTCCATTGGCCTTCCTGGATTCCGTTGCCTTCCTGCCACGCAGTAGAGTGTGCTCCTCTGCAGCCCAGGATTCCATTGGCCTTCCAGGATTCCATTGGCCTTCCTGGATTCCATTGGCCTTCCTGCCATGCAGTAGAGTGTGCCCTTTTTGGAAAAATTTCTGTGCCCCTCAATCCTGAGTCTCGTTAAACGCCGACGGGCCATGCCCTTAGATCTGAGCCTGAGTAACTCGCCCCCCTGGGCGCCAGCAGCATGAGGATGTGGAGGTTAAGAGAGAGAGAGAGGGGCAGGAACCATGCGGGGGCTGCAGCTGGCAGGGCAATTAACAGCAAAGGGTTAATAGTTAACTGAGCTGGGCTTTCTGCACTTCACTGGAGACCAGAAAATTCAGGTTTGGTGCAGCAGGGAGCTGGGAACCGAGTTAGAATGGTCTGTGAGGGAGTGATTCCAACTGAGAGTAGTAGCTGCTTTGTTAATTACCCCTTGCTAATTAAATTCAGTAGTACTATCCTGCGTAGCAGAGGAATGTCGTGCACTCTCATTTCTGTGTGCTGAGCCAGTGTGAGGTGGCAGCTGAGTTAAAAATAATAGTTAACCACTGAACTGGCAGCCTGGAGAGCAGTCGCTGCTGAGCCATCGCTCTCCTGTGTGATTAAACATAGATGTTTCATCTTTCCTAGACTCCAATCCACTAAAAATGTGGTGGCATGTTTGAGACGTTAAACGAAGCCGTTTAAAGCCCAAGTAGGGAGATGGGATGCCGTTTAATTTTGTCTGAAATTTTGGTAATAAAAATGTAACTTACATACGATTATCACTGACTTATGTATTACATTGCAACTTGAAATGATCTCAGTATTTCTTTAGCGGTTTCTAAGAGGGTATTGCTCATGAAATATTGAACCAATGACCCGGGCTATTTGATGATGATGAAAGGCCCAATCTAATGTTTTATTGAACGTGGCATTTATGAAAAATAGAACTGCTCATTTCTATTATATAATCAATAGCACATTAAACCATTTATCATTAATTTGATTAAAGAATGCCATTTTAGACCTATACGTTCCCCTGCCTTCTCAGTCGAGTCTAAATTCAATGTCCGAGAAAGCACAAAGCAGTAAAAAGAAATGAGCTAATGAGGAGCTGCCTTTACTCTCTTGGGGCCAGCAAATTTGGCAGGTCCCCTTTTGCTACATCATTTAGAAACGTTACATGAAATGGCACAAATGGGCAGAGAAAACATTTATTCTCATCTATCGTCAAAATGGAACCATTTTCTTGCTTTGGTACACGAACGTGCTTCTTCAGTGAAAACCCAGATTCCTTACGATGGGCTGGGAAAAGATGTTACTTTAAGAAACAAACTTTTAGGGCCTTTTTCTCCATGGTGAAAGCTTGGGAACTCCTGTGCATTGTAACCCCCCGGGTGACAAAAGGGCCGACGTTTGCTCGAAGGAGGCAGCAGGTTCCCAAAATGTTGGTGCCTTTATTTTACTCTGCATATTTCTCCTGGTGCAGAGAGGTGGCATCCTGCTCCCCGCTCCCCATACACTGATTTTTGCCAGGAGTTTTGTAGCTGGCCAGTGAGTGCTCTGTGCCACTGCCTTTTGGGGAAGTTCTGGCTCGTTTTGGGAACTGCACATGTAATTAGGAGTTAGCCAGGCTCCGGGGAACTGCTGCCATGTAAGGACTGCTGCAGGAGTGAGGTGAGAAAGGAGAAGTTACCAAGGCTCACCAGAGCTGAAAAATAATATTGCTGAGAGGTTGTGTCCTGGGAGGTGACGTGGAAGGAGTGGGGAGGTTTATTCCATTGATTCTAATTCCCAAATCTGTTTCCACCACGTGTTTGTGGAATGAGGCCAGGTGTGGTCTAAAATTCCGGGGTAAAGAAGAGGGCTTTTTTTTTTTCCCTTGATGCATTTAGAGACACACTGTCCTCCTGGTTGTCCATCTCCAGCAGATGATGGACTGTCCCTTCCCGTGGCTTCCCGGGGAGCAGCAGCGAGGGATGAACATGAAACAGCAGCTTTGCATTACTTACCTTTACTGCTGGGAAAAGTCAGTGCTTTTTGACAGTTATAGTATTTACTTGAGGGTTTAAGACTGAAATAGGAGTGGAATTTGATGGATTTAAATGGGTTTTGTCCTGAGATGACTTTATTTTTCCTTGCTCCTCCGTGTTGAGTTGAGAAGACAGTATTTTCCTAACAAAAGTAATGGACAAACACAGATTGGTGGGTTTGTATTTTGTGTGGTTTCTCACTTGTTATACCCAAGTCTACACTGATGAGCTGTTGCTTGTGGCACTGTGAATGGTGTGGCTAATACTGCTGTGCGTAATTGAGCACGTCATTAACCTCTGTAATGAAACAAAAATCCATTCTTCATTTTGCGTAAGAAGAAGTGATGCAACGTGACAGCTGAGGGACTGCTCCTTCAGGGCCGATCTTGGGAATGCTCTTTTTTAACCAGCTCTGGTTGTACTTTAAGTCACTTCTCCTGCTTCCCTCAGGCCTCTCAGGAAGAGCTGAAGGCTGCCTACCGCCGGCTGTGCATGCTCTACCACCCGGACAAGCACAGAGACCCAGAGCTCAAAACACAGGCTGAGCGGCTCTTCAACCTCGTTCACCAGGCTTACGAGGGTCAGTGGGAGTTTAAAAGTTTGCAGAAACTGTTTTCAGGGCTTTTCTAGGGGGAGGGCTGTGTCTTCTTGCTTTTTGAGGCAGAGATATATATATTATTATGAAGTAATAATTACATTTGCTCCTACTTAGTGATGCTTTCTTTCCTTTCTGTCCTGTAAATCAGAGGAGCAATGCAGCATAAATTCTGCAATGAGCAAGATGTGGAGTCTCAGGGCTGTGTCTTCTTGCTTTTTGAGGCAGATATATATATATTATTACGAAGTAATAATTACATTTGCTCATACTCGGTGATGCTTTCTTTCCTTTCTGTCCTGTAAATCAGAGGAGCAATGCAGCATAAATTCTGCAATGAGCAAGATGTGGAGTCTCTGTCTTATTTCCTGCCTGCTGTAAATAATTTTTTCACTTTTTTTCGGAAGTCTTTACTTCCGAAAAGACTCTCCCATTAGGGACTAAAGACTGAAAAACAGAAAGGCAGCACGTGAGAAGGTTAAAGGGAGTTAATGTAAAAATTGGATACAACTGTAGAACAACATATTTCCAGGATCTGTGCTTGAATTCCAAAGAACACTAGTGTGTCGGTCTGAAATTCCAAGAGAAGACCAAAAACTGAATTCTCTCCTCTCTCTTGGTTTTGACTTGCAGTGCTTAGTGATCCTCAGACCAGAGCCATCTATGACATCTATGGGAGGAGAGGACTGGAGATGGAAGGATGGGAGGTGAGAGACATTTCACATCTTATGGCCAGTGGAATTGACTAAACCCCATTTATCTGACATTCTGCTCGTATCGAGCGGCACTGACACCTTGATGGTAATAAATGCCTGTTTGTTTGTTTGAAGGCATCCTTGTTTAGTTATCTCTGTCTCTCTCTGTCCTTGCTGAAACACCGTGATGGATTTTCAAAGAATACTTGGGTTTTTTAAACTTTTAGGGCCTTTTTCTCCATGGTGAAAGCTTGGGAACTCCTGTGTGTTGTAACCCCCCGGGTGACAAAAGGGCCGACGTTTGCTCGAAGGAGGCAGCAGGTTCCCAAAATGTTGCCTTTATTTTACTCTGCATATTTCTCCCGGTGCAGAGAGGTGGCATCCTGCTCCCTGGACACTGATTTTTGCCAGGAATTCTGTAGCTGGCCAGTGAGTGCTCTGTGCCACTGCCTTTTGGGGAAGTTCTGGCTCGTTTTGGGAACTGCACCTGTAATTAGGAGTTAGCCAGGCTCCGGGGAACTGCTGCCATGTAAGGACTGCTGCAGGAGTGAGGTGAGAAAGGAGAAGTTACCAAGGCTCACCAGAGCTGAAAAATAATATTGCTGAGAGGTTGTGTCCTGGGAGGTGACGTGGAAGGAGTGGGGAGGTTTATTCCATTGATTCTAATTCCCAAATCTGTTTCCACCACGTGTTTGTGGAATGAGGCCAGGTGTGGTCTAAAATTCCGGGGTAAAGAAGAGGGCTTTTTTTTTTTCCCTTGATGCATTTAGAGACACACTGTCCTCCTGGTTGTCCATCTCCAGCAGATGATGGACTGTCCCTTCCCGTGGCTTCCCGGGGAGCAGCAGTGAGGGATGAACATGAAACAGCAGCTTTGCATTACTTACCTTTACTGCTGGGAAAAGTCAGTGCTTTTTGACAGTTATAGTATTTACTTGAGGGTTTAAGACTGAAATAGGAGTGGAATTTGATGGATTTAAATGGGTTTTGTCCTGAGATGACTTTATTTTTCCTTGCTCCTCCGTGTTGAGTTGAGAAGACAGTATTTTCCTAACAAAAGTAATGGACAAACACAGATTGGTGGGTTTGTATTTTGTGTGGTTTCTCACTTGTTATACCCAAGTCTACACTGATGAGCTGTTGCTTGTGGCACTGTGAATGGTGTGGATAATACTGCTGTGCGTAATTGAGCACGTCATTAACCTCTGTAATGAAACAAAAATCCATTCTTCATTTTGCGTAAGAAGAAGTGATGCAACGTGACAGCTGAGGGACTGCTCCTTCAGGGCCGATCTTGGGAATGCTCTTTTTTAACCAGCTCTGGTTGTACTTTAAGTCACTTTTCCTGCTTCCCTCAGGCCTCTCAGGAAGAGCTGAAGGCTGCCTACCGCCGGCTGTGCATGCTCTACCACCCGGACAAGCACAGAGACCCAGAGCTCAAAACACAGGCTGAGCGGCTCTTCAACCTCGTTCACCAGGCTTACGAGGGTCAGTGGGAGTTTAAAAGTTTGCAGAAACTGTTTTCAGGGCTTTTCTAGGGGGAGGGCTGTGTCTTCTTGCTTTTTGAGGCAGATATATATATATTATTACGAAGTAATAATTACATTTGCTCATACTCGGTGATGCTTTCTTTCCTTTCTGTCCTGTAAATCAGAGGAGCAATGCAGCATAAATTCTGCAATGAGCAAGATGTGGAGTCTCTGTCTTATTTCCTGCCTGCTGTAAATAATCTTTTCACCACTGCCCTTACTTCTGAAAAAACTCTCCCATTAGGGACTAAAGACTGAAAAACAGAAAGGCAGCACGTGAGAAGGTTAAAGGGAGTTAATGTAAAAATCGGATACAACTGTAGAACAACGTATTTCCAGGATCTGTGCTTGAATTCCAAAAAACACTAGTGTGTCGGTCTGAAATTCCAAGAGAAGACCAAAAACTGAGTTCTCTCCTCTCTCTTGGTTTTGACTTGCAGTGCTTAGTGATCCTCAGACCAGAGCCATCTATGACATCTATGGGAGGAGAGGACTGGAGATGGAAGGATGGGAGGTGAGAGACATTTCACATCTTATGGCCAGTGGAATTGACTAAACCCCATTTATCTGACATTCTGCTCGTATCGAGCGGCACTGACACCTTGATGGTAATAAATGCCTGTTTGTTTGTTTGAAGGCATCCTTGTTTAGTTATCTCTGTCTCTCTCTGTCCCTGCTGAAACACCGTGATGGATTTTCAAAGAATACTTGGGTTTTTTACTTGACAAGAGAACAATAAAGCTGACATTCAGAGTTCCCTAATAGGATATTACCGTGACAGGCAACAGCTTTGTCTGAGACAAATGCGTCGTTATTGTCCATCTAGTCTCATCTTTTTCATCTCAAACTTTTTTTTCGACATCAACTAGCCTCTGAGTTTGAAATTACTTTTCCTTTCTCTGCTTTTTGGGGTTGGTTTTTTTGTTTGTTTGTTCAGTTTTGATGGGCTTTCAAAGAGAACTTGGCCATTCCTGGCTTTCGTGTCGCTAAGCCTCCTTCCCAGCCTCTGCTGGTCTTATTTGATTGAATTTACTGTTTCCTGCAGAATCAGGTTGTGTTGGGTCCAGTCATTGCCAGGGTCACATTTAGAGTTAGTAGCAGGAAACGTGGAGCAATAGCAGAACGTAACAGATATTTGGGAGCTGCTTGTGGCAGAATTGGTTCTTGTTTTGAAAAGCCCAATCCAATACTCTTTCCATCCATCCCAACCTGTTTAAAGCCCTCAGTCCCTGGGTAAGGTAAACAGATGGGAGTCAGCATAGCCTAAAATCACTTGATCACTTTATCTCAGGGCAGGCACTTTCAGTCATTTTCATTTTTGTGTCTACACCCAGCAGAGAAGTTAATGGACAGCTGTTGCTGCAGGATCTTGTGCTTGTGGGCTGAGAGCTCCTTGCCCTGGTTTTGTCTAGGCAATAGAAATAATAAGACTGTTTTCTCTTCTCATGGGGTTTCTCTGGTGCCTTCTATTTGGTCTGGCCCAGGTGTTTGCTCCCAAACTCCGAGTACTGAAACCCGGGCAGAGCAGCTTAGAGCAGCAGCAGGCAGTGTCAGAGTGTGCCAGGGCAGCAGGTCTCCATCCATCAACAGGGCAGTACCCCCAGCATCCTCCTTCCTGGTAATCCTCAGCTTTTCATTTCTCTTGGAGCAGGTTGTGGAGAGGAAGAGAACTCCAGCTGAAATCAGGGAAGAATTTGAGCGTTTGCAGAGAGAGAGGGAAGAGAGAAGACTGCAGCAGCGAACTAATCCAAAGGTGAGAGGCTTCACCCCAGGCTCAGGAGTGAATCTGTAAGTTATTACCAATATGCAAGGTGTGATGAGGAGCTGTGGTAAATACCCCCATAGGTATCTACCCTTAGAGAATTACTTCTTTTTTGAATATGCAGTTTGTCTGGACAATGTAGGGAAAACAGCTAATTCTTTGAACAGTAATCCTCTGTTGAAAGTTCTTTTTTCTGTTCAAACATATATAAGCATATCTCTTTCAGCGATTACATGAAAACAGCCCTAACACTGAAATGTTTCCGATTTCTTTCCAAGTATTCCAAATAAAATGAAACTCCCTGCACTTACCTGACAGGTTTTCCCTTTGGCACTGCTGTGGTGTCACGGCAATGGGGGGAGATATTCAAATGAAGCTCTGAAAGCACTGAAAACGTGAGGCAGCTGCTGAAGCAGCTGGGCAGCAGAGCTCCTGGGCTGCAGCACAGTCAGCAAAACCCTCTGGAACAGGACTGGGGTCTTGCCAGGTCCACAGTTAGTGCTTGCTCTAGGAAAGCTCCATCACACGCTCAGGAGGAGGATCATGGAGCGTTCCCTTCCCATCTCTCAGGCTGTTTGAGCAGTCTCAGCTCTTCAGAGGTGACCAAGAACACCGTGCTGGGGATGATGTTCTCCTGGTAGTGCCGGGATGGCAGAGAGAGGTGGGAATGATGAATGCTCTGAGAGCTGAGAATGCTAATGGCCTTGATGGCTCTCAGCTTGGTAAGTGCCCCAGGCAAACCCAGTGTCAGGATTCTCACTGAATGAGGTTCCAGGGCTTGATGGGTCACAAAAATCTTGGTTCTCTTGCAGTGAATAACATTTCACTGAATTTTCACTGAATTTTAGAGTTGGAAGGGACCATAGAGATCATCTAGTCCAACTCCCCTGCTGAAGCAGGATTGCCTAGAGCTAGAGCATGTTACTCAGGAGCATCCAGGTGGGGCTTGAAAATCTCCAGAGAAGGGGACTCCACACCCTCCCTGGGCAGCCTGTTCCAGGGCTCTGGCACCCTCACCGTGAAGAAGTTTCTCCTCATATTTGAGTGGAACCTCTTATGTTCCAACTTGTGCCCGTTGCCCCTCGTCCTCTCACTGGGAACCACTGAGAAGAGTCTGGCTCCCTCCTCCTTCAACCCACCCTTGAGATACTTGTCAGCATTGATAAGGTCTCCCCTCAGCCTTCTCTTCTCCAGACTAAAGAGTCCCAGCTCTCTCAGTCTCTCCTCATAAGGGAGATGCTCCAATCCTTGAATCATCTTTGTTGCCCTTCGCTGGACTCTCTCCAGCAGTTCCCTGTCTCTCTTGAACTGGGGAGCCCAGAACTGGACACAGGATTCCAGTTGTGGCCTCCCCAGTGCAGAGTAGAGGGGGAGAATGATTTCCCTTGACCTGCTGGCTACACTCTTCCCTATGCATTATTCAAGAGCTGCATCTACTCTCACCAAATATATTCGTACTTTAGTTTACCTGTATCACATCACTGGCTGTTGTGGTAGAGCACAGATACTCAGGACTTGTTTGTGATGGAAGGGTAAAGAAGCAGGAATATCTCCTGGCAACATTATTCCAGGCAGGAAGGGATCTCTGGATGCCACGGGACAGGGAAGTCAAACTGTCAGTGCTGGAGATGAGGTGACTGGGGTCAGAAGGGAGTTCTGGGCAAGGGGAATGGTTTTCTACACCTCCTGCTTCTCCGTGACTTCAGGAATTTGACATTTTCTCCGGGTGCCTCGCCGTGGCTGGGAGCAGTAAAAAGCAGAGCTGCACTGAGAGCCTCAGCCGCTGTGTCCTGCGATAAAATTAGCCATCTGGGTGTTTGCAGCAATTGCTGACTGGCAGCCTATAGAAATGGCTCTCCAGGCAGTGTTCCTGCAGAATTAGGTAGCACAGCTGTGATCATTTCATACACGAACACAAGTTATTTTAAAATTTCCAACATTTTGTCAGTTCTATAAAACAGTTCCAGCAAAATAAAGCATTTTAACCAGAAATGTCGAGCAATAACCAGATGTAGGCAATTTGGCAGGTTTCGAATCGAGTCTATTATTTGCTTTTAGAGCTTTGTTTTTGCTTTCAAAGGCATGCAGGAGGGTTGAAAAGTTCATCACTTGATTGGAGAAGAACCACTTCCTGTTAGGAGAAATTAAATCCTGTTATTTTCCTGCTGTGGAAGGTCAACATCTAATAAATGCGGGTCCCTCAAGGCTTAGTCTTGCACAGCTTCCATATGTCACCTTCCAGAAGGTAAATCCCTAGGAAAAAAAAAAAAAAAAAAGGGGAGGAGGGAGGTGCTGGAGCGGGTCCAGAGAAGGGCAACAAAGCTGGTGAGGGGTCTGGAGAATAAGTCTGATGAGGAGAGGCTGAGGGAGCTGGGGTTATTCAGCCTGGAGAAGAGGAGGCTGAGGGGAGACCTCATTGCTCTCTCCAACTCCCTGAAAGGAGGGTGTAGAGAGGTGGGGGTCGGTCTCTTCTCCCAAGTCACAGGCGACAGGACAAGAGGAAATGGCCTCAAGTTACACCAGGGGAGGTTCAGGCTGGATATTGGGAAAAATGTTTTCACGGAAAGGGTTCTCAGCCATTGGAATGGGCTGCCCAGGGAGGGGGTTGAGGCCCCATCCCTGGAGGGGTTCAAAAGAGGGGTTGATGTAGTGCTGGGAGATAGGGCTTAGTGATGGTGTTGCTCCTTGTTTGTTGTGTGGGTGTCTATTTTTGTCAAAGTTAGTTTGACGGTTGGACAAGATGATCTTTAAGGTCCCTTCCAACCTAGAAGATTCTGTGATTCTGTGATATTCTTCTCTGGCACACCTCTGAGTTCCATCAGTGTTTTGTATTGGCAGGATGGCAAATCAAGGTGACTTTAAAAGGTGACAGCAGATAACAAGCTCTGCTGGTTCTGCAGCGCCGTTCCCTGCCGAGCCGCTGCGCGTTGCAGCATGGGGCGCGCGGGCACCGATGGCTCCAGAGCTTTTCCCTGCTCCTTGCTCTTTGGGGAGGGATTTTTCCTTTCTGAGAGTCGACTCAGGAGGGTGATGGGGCGTGGGGGGCAGCAGTGGTCCCCCCGCTATTATCCGGTGGCACAGGGGGTGCTGTCCTTCTCCAGGAATATTTTTAACTTTCCCATCTGCTGCTTTTCCTGTGCTCGTGCCGGAGGCAGTTTCCCTGCCAGGATCTATAGACCCCAGAGGGTGACTTCAGCTGCTTGGTGGGAGGTGAGACGTGTGGAGCCACCACTCCCTTCAGTGAGAGGCCAAGGATCTGCTGAGGAGAGGGATGGAGACACTCCTTTCCTATCAATGAATCTGGTGGATTTTCATGGATAGGTTCAGGTGGTTTCCTTTTTTCACTGGGAGGGATATTTGTTCTCAAATTCACAGGTGTGAGAAAGGAAATTTTGAGTTTGACTACAATTAAAAGAAAGGAGTACAATGAATTTGAGGAATATGTGCAGACCTTGTTGCATCTTTACAAAGAGTACGGACGTTGCGGTGTGACCCCAGTACAATAAGTTGGTTTTCAGCGTGGTTTGTTAGTGCAAGTTCTTGAAAAAGCTTTACTGCCACTTATATTCCGGTCTGAGTGGAAAACACCATTTTCTGTCTTTTTGCCGTGCAAGTTCATCACGCTTATTACTCACCATGGCGTCCCTTCTTTAAAAATGTTTAACTTGGAATTTAAAATTGCAGTCTGGCAAAGATCCTGCGCTGAATGTGGTGCTCCACGTGGAAAACCTTCCTGGCCATCCTCTCTCTGTTATGAAGGATCTTGGGTTTTACGTTTCCTTGGATTGAAGAGCATCAGGGAAAAATTGAAATAGTTTTCTCTTTTGTTAAAAAAAAAAAAAAAAACATTCACCTGTATTTAGACAAATTTTATTGTCTACCCTGGAATTCCATAGAGTGGAGTTGGCACTTTCTGTTTCTCTTTGGCTGTTCTACTCCGTGTCTCAGCCGAGGGCTGCAGGGCAGTGGGAGGTTTTTGCCTCCTTTCACTCTCGTTTTGGCCTCGTTTCAAGGAGGAGCACAATTAGGAGAGGACTGAAACGGAAGAAGCTGCCGGGTCTGGAGAGCACGTCCCTTGAAGGTGACTTTGCAGATGGTTCCTGAAAAGTAGCCGCCTGCATAAAGGGCAGGAGTTCATCCTCAGGGCTGCCACAAACACAGCTTTGGGTCGTTTGTAAAGAGCTGGGACACAGCCCCTGGCCCAGAGTGCTCCTGAAAATAATCACACCTTCCCCTGTTCAAATATTTATGCAATTTTTGCTGTGTAACAAATCAGAAAATCAACATTGAGAAGAGGTCAGGAGTCTCCCCAGCAAATAAATGGTTGGGAGCCAAAGCAGAGAGAAGTTTTGAGTCCTGTCAAACTCTGCAATTCTTCCTGTATTTATGGCTCAGCGTTTGATGAGACTGGGGTGAGCAAGGGAAAGTGCTCACTTGGATCGAAATAAGAAATTATTCCCTCTGTGCTTGGACTCTGAGTGCTTTTTATACCAACCCAGCTCTTGAGTTTCTTTATACAAACTGCTCAGAGTTCATTCTCTGCTGGTGCACAGAGGAAGGTTGTTTTTTTTATATTGCAACTGGTGCATTTGGTGTGAGCTGGAATGGCTTTAATAGGTCTAGAGGGGAAGTTTCCAAAGCCTCTTGAAGTTATATGACCCAGACACAGATCTAATTGTGCCCTTTCCAAATAAACCCACTCTTGCAGTTCGTCTGAGTGAGCACAGCAGCAGGTAGCCAGACTATTTAGCTGTGGCCTACTTTTTTTGTAGGAATAAGCTTTTCTATGGTCTGAGAAAGACTTGTAGCAAGTGGTAAATATTGCCTGTCTTTGTCAAGCTTTTCTTCTGATGACAAGATAGAGACTAAGAAAAAGTAAACAAACTCAGAAGAAAACATTTAGAGGATTTCTGGCTAAGTTCCACTGAAGAAAATCGATTTCTAAAATATGTTATTAAAACTTCTAAATACTGACAGCAGTCAGTTGTGGGGGAAGAAGAAACCTGCTGTGTAAGTGTGTTCTACCTACTTCTGTCCTGCGTCGCAACAGGAGAATTGCCTCCTGGTATGACAAGTTGCATTCCTGCTGAAAAACTGTCTTTTATCCAGTTTAGTTTATGATTTGTGTTGCTCTTTTAGGATATTGTAATCGTTCTTTTTATTTTGTCTTGAACGTGCAAGAAATGCATTTTAGGGTGGAAAAGATAATGGCAGAAAAAGAAGGAACTGCCAAAATCTGTACAGATACAGGAGGATGGATTAGCCATTTGGCCTGGAATTGTTGGGTGGTCGTTAATGCTGAGTATTCCTTGCACTCCTCATTCCCTAGGGAACAATTAGTGTTGGAATAGATGCCACTGACCTCTTTGATCGCTACGACGAAGAATACGAAGATGTGCCCGGGAGCAGCTTTCCCCAGATTGAGATAAACAAGATGCACATCTCCCAGTCCATCGAGGTGAGGGGGGCGTGGGGGCCCGAGCCAGCAAGGCAGGCAGCGTGGGGCCACCCCAAACGGGACCCCTGCCCCCATTGTGTCCTTGCAGAACATGCATTAAATGTGTGAATCGGGATGAGAGTAATTGGTAACAACATATTCCTCTTTCAGGCACCACTGACTGCCACGGACACAGCAATTCTGTCTGGTAACCTTTCCACCCAAAACGGGAACGGAGGTGGATCGATTAATCTTGCTCTGAGACGAGTGACATCTGCCAAGGGCTGGGGAGAGGTAAGAGTTCTGGCTGCTCTGCGGTTTTATCTCCAGTCTATTTCAGGCTGCTTGGATTAGTTACCTACTGTTTATTTTCCGTAGGGAATTTCAGCTCTGGTTCATCTCAATTTGTGCGTGCTGTAGAATGTAGCAAAAAGAATTCTCAAAGGAATTTGAGAAAAAGGGAATGCCAAACCTTGGTTTTTTCTTAATTGTTTCCCCTTTCCGTTTGGCTGCGTGTTTTGGCCTTCACTTAATGTGGCAGAATTGTTACCCATTGTCTCTGGGGCCTTTCCACTTTCACTGGAGCCTCCCAGGTGCCTTGGGGAGGCTGTGACCGTGCAGCAGAGTGAGAGTTTGCCTTCGTTTCACAAACAGCTCTGTTCACAAAGGAAGAATTTTGGGGGGAAATAGACTGAGTCCCAGGCAGATACGGTCTGGGGCTACGATGGAGGGGTTTCCTCTGATTGCACTGGTGCTCGTAGCAATAAACAGCCCGTGGCACTGTGACCCAGGCTTGGTTTTGTGAGGACTCTGCTTGGTGAGACACCTCCTGCTCTAACACAAAGGCAGCAGAACAGGGAGGGTGCTGAAATGCGTGGCAAATGTTACTCATGAGTGACACGTCTGTGAAGTAAATGATGCTTGTGAAGGGCTTTGTCACTGCTTGCTTCTGACAGTTTGGTGTTGTGCATTTAAACAGCTGGAGTTTGGAGCAGGAGACCTTCAGGGGCCTCTCTTCGGTCTGAAGATATTCCGTAATCTTACACCAAGATGGTAAATATTAGAAAAATGGTCTAATGGTTAATATTCTGCCCTAAGGAACCAAACGGCTTGAATTCATATTAAATAAAATGAATTAACGAAATAATTAGATAGAATACATAATGGTTTAGAGAATCCCGTACAGTTCTGAATGACAGGAGTGGTTTTCTGCAAAACTAGTGATGAGGGAAAACTCAAAAGGCTGTGCTGTCTGATCATTGTGAATCATAACACGTAAATAAAGCTCCCTGGTGTTTCAGTCTCAGCATCTGTGACTCTTCTGGGACTTCCATGTGTGAGAGGGAGTCTCTGACAGCAAAAGAGGAGATGATATGTCATATTTTAGGGAAGTAATGCCAAATTTGCTGCTGGCGTGCTGTCTGTTTACAAATGAGCAGAGGTCTCGGGTTGTGACTGGAGACATATGTCAGAGCATCGTAGGGTCCAGTGTACACATCTTTCCTTTCATATCTTCCAACTTGGTAAATATGCCATTCCTCAGAGCTCATTCTGGGATGTCGTTCCCTGTAGAGTTCTTTAATGCTGGTTTTTGGAGTTGATGCTTGAGGATTATTAAATAGCAGGGCTGCTGTCTTCTAGCAGCGTTCTGCCTCTCCAGCAGACCAGGCTCTCTGCCGTGGGCAGGAAGGGTGAAGGCTGAGGGGCAGCTGTGTTGGCTGCAGCGTTGTGGCACCAACACCAATAAACTGGGCATGAGCCTGCTCTTTTGGACAGCACTGCAGTCAGACCCTCAGACATCATGATCTTTGCAGGAAAGTCTCTGTGTGTTGAGCATGGCTCCTGCTCTTTTGGACAGCACTGCAGTCAGACCCTCAGACATCATGATCTTTGCAGGGAAGTCTCTTGTGTATTGAGCACGGCTCCAGGGCAGGAAGGAGTCGGAGGCCACCTGGGAGCCCATGTTTTATCTCTGATGAGGATTTCCTTCTTTCTCCCAGTTTCATCACTACAAACTGTGCCCTGCAGTTTTCGTCCCGCGGCATCCGCCCCGGCCTCACCACGGTCCTCGCCCGCAACCTCGACAAGAACACCATGGGCTACTTGCAGTGGAGGTGGGGCATCCAGTCAGCCATGAACACCAGTATCGTCCGGGATACAAAAACCAGCCATTTCACCGTGGCTTTACAGGTGAGAGTCCTGTCTCTGCACACAGGAGATGCTGGTACCATTCCATGGGTGGGAAGTCTCTCAGCTTTTCTGTCCCAAGCAGTATTTTGGCTTGGGGCTAGGGAATAACGCTCGGTCAGACACCTAACGTGGGTAACCAGCTGTGTCTGGAGAGCACAACGCTTTGCACCCAACGCTGTGATGTCTGATGTGGGTCAGATGAGGGTCACAGACTGCAGAGATTGCGGGCTGTATGAGTCAAGTGGCAAGTGTTGCTGTTTCCTGTGCACTTAAAGGATAAGACAGGAAATCTGGGAGAACATTCAGTGGTGGCCGAGGGTCTTCATAGTCACAGACTGCAGAGATTGCGGGCTGTATGGGTCAAGAGGCAAGTGTTGCTGTTTCCTGTGCCACTTAAAGGATAGGACAGGAAATCTGGGGGAACATTCAATGGTGGCCGAGGGTCTTCATACATGTGACCAGCAGAAGTAGGGAGGTGATTGTGCCCCTGGACTCAGCACTGGGGAGGCCACACCTCGAGTGTTGTGTCCAGTTTTGGGCACCTCAATCCAAGAGAGATCTGGAGGTGCTGGAGCGAGTGCAGAGGAGGGCAACGAAACTGGTGAGGGGGCTGGAGAATAAAATCTTATGAAGGGTGATTGAAAGAGCTGGGAGAGTTTAGTTTGGGGAAGAGGAGGCTGAGGGGAGACCTCATCACTCTCTACAACTATGTGAAAGGACACTGTAGAGAGGTTGGTGCTGGTCTCTTCTCCCAGGTAATTAGTGACAGAACGAGAGGGAATGGCTTCAAGCTCCAACAGGGGAGGTTTAGATTGAACATTAGGAAGGAATTTTTCACCGAAAGAGTGGTCGGGCATTGGAACAGGCTGCCCAGGGAGGGGGTGGAGGCCCCATCCCTGGCTGTGTTTAAGGGCCGTTTAGATGCAGTGCTGAGGGATATGGTGTAGGGGAGGACTTTGTAGAGTAGGGGAGATGGTTGGACTCGATGATCCCAAGGGTCTCTTCCAACCTAGATGATTCTATGTGTGCCTCTTGTATTTCAGCTGGGAATCCCCCATTCTTTCATGATGGTCAGTTATCAGCATAAGTTTCAGGACGAGGATCAAACGCGAGTGAAAGGTTCTCTCAAGTAAGTGTGCAAGAGGAAATTCACGGTGCTCACGGCCAGAAGAACCTCTCATCTGCTGCCATGGGCCTCCAGGTTCCACACAACTCAAAAGCTGCTGGGGTCTTTGGGAATCTGCTCTTCCTTAATTAAGTGTAGTAACCACTGAAATGAATGTCATGGAGGCTTAGCTCTCTGTGCCTCTTTGGATAAGTGGGACTTAAAATACCTGGGTGATAGTTTATATCATCACTAATAAGAAAATGGGAAGTTCTTGTAGCCTGTTTAGTATTTTACAAGATGAAAAGGTTAATCTCATCTTGTAGATACACAGTGAATCTTCCAGTAGCCAACATTTGCTGCACACACACGTGTTTGCATGTTTTATTTGTTGGGGAATTACAGGATTCAGTAGAGAGGAATTCAGGACTCTTCCCTGTCTTACCGGTGTTCGGTTCATTCGTTCCAGGGCAGGTTTCTTCGGGACCATAGTGGAGTACGGAGCAGAGAGGAAGATTTCCAGACACAGCATTTTAGGAGCCACCGTCAGCGTTGGTGTCCCCCAAGGAGTGTCTTTGAAAATCAAGTCAGTCCAAGATTACAGCTCTGTTTGCAGAGGCTGACCATAAACCCGCGTTGTTGTCGCGTTTCCGATGTTCAGGTGGGAAGGCCCCAGTCTCAGGGTCTAGCGGTGCGTCGCTGTGTATTGCAGCTGCCCCCTCTCTAGCACAAAGGGTGCCCGTGGGCAGTGGTGTGTGCCTTCTCCTGGGGTCACTGAGCCTCAGCTGCCCCTCACAGGACTAGTTGAGGTGTGCCTCAAAATGCTCTGAAAATACAGCTTAAAGCATGGTTTGGAGCATTGTGGTAAGTGGATGCAAGATTTCCAAAAATAGTAGTAATAGTATATTTAATTGCATTCCGTTTTTAGAACACTGCACACAAGAATATACTCGAATTAGTGAATTATCATTAAGTAATACAGGTAATTCTACTGTTTAAGGTACATTTACTGATGTGCATTTTTAATTGATGCCAGCAGAGGGCGCGCCAGAGGCCGCTTCCCCAAGAAAACTAATGTTTTCTAAAATAAATACTTTTATAAGACTCAGAAAAATATGAATGTCCTCCTTCCTTGAAGGCACTTGCCGGTCTTGTGAACATAGACCTTCTCTAGAAGCATTTTATTTTCTCTTTGTGATGGTGTTGGTCCCTTTCCCTGGTTAAATGAATGACCAAACACATTCTTCTAAGATTAAGCCACTTTAGCATGGTCAGGAGCTGTCACAAGAGAACTCTGCTACATAAACGTCTGGCTGTGAGTGGTGTCAGCTCTGTCTTACCATTGTCTTGCTTCACTTTATCAGATTTTCCCCCTTTTCATCTCTCCTTTGGCTCAGCAGTTGTTCAGCAGCAGACACTGCTGTTAAGTGGACTTAAATCAAGTGCGTTAAACTCTGCGTTTCCTCTCACCTGACCCTCTGATCTTTTTTTGTTCCAGGCTGAATAGGGCAAGCCAGACCTACTTCTTCCCTGTCCACCTAACAGACCAGCTGCTCCCCAGTGCTGTCTTCTACGCCACCGTGGGACCTCTAGTTATCTACTTTGCCATGCACAGGCTCATCATCAGACCCTACCTCAGGGCACAGAAGGAGAGGTGAGCTCCCGAGGCTGTTTTAAATCCAGAGCTGGGAGGTCCCACGTGGGTGGCTCTGGGAGCCTGGTGCAGAGGCTGGGATCTCTGTGGTCACGCTGCCGTCAGTGCTCCTGAGTTCTGGAAGCCTCCCAAAATGGTTTGAAATCACAGAATCACTGAATCTTCTAGGTTGGAAGGGGCCTTAAAGATCATCCTGTCCAACCGTCAACCTAATTTTGACAAAAATAAACACCCACACAACAAACAAAAAGCATCACCATCACTAAACCCTATCTCCCAGCACTACATCAACCCCTCTTTTGAACACCTCCAGGGATGGGGCCTCAACCACCTCCCTGGGCAGCCCATTCCAATGGCTGAGAACCCTTTCAATGAAAAAATTTTTCCCAATATCCAGCCTGAACCTCCCCTGGTGTAACTTGAGGCCATTTCCTCTCGTCCTGTCGCCTGTGACTTGGGAGAAGAGACCGACCCCCACCGCTCTACACCCTCCTTTCAGGGAGTTGGAGAGAGCAATGAGGTCTCCCCTCAGCCTCCTCTTCTCCAGGCTGAATAACCCCAGCTCCCTCAGCCTCTCCTCATCAGACTTGTGCTCCAGACCCCTCATAAGCCCGTCTCTGGACCCACACTAGCACCTCAATATCTTTTTTATGGTAGGGAGCCCAAAACTGGACACATGAGGAAATGTGGGGAAGGACCATAAAACCAAGCTGGTTTGTGTGAGGTGGTGGGTCAGGTTAATTGGGGTGGGTAAGCAGAGATCTGAGTCCCATCACCGTGTGGCCCTGACGTGATGTTCACCCCGTGTGCAGGGAGCTGGAGAAGCAGAGGGAGAACACGGCCAGCGACATCCTGCAGAAGAAGCAGGAAGCTGAAGCTGCGGTGAGTCTCTCCCGTAACTAATCCCCCCTTTGGCTAAAAGAAGCTGTTTTCACGTGGGGCTTTTCTCTTTTGGACACCATGTTCTGACACTGCTTGATTTTTGCTCTGCCCCTGGTGTCGTGACAGGTCCGGTTAATGCAGGAGTCCGTCCGGAGGATAATTGAAGCGGAGGAAGCCAGAATGGGTAAAGATTTACAACACCATTTACTTGCTCCCTAAATTTGGAGAGAGGAAGGAACAGTGCAAAGGCTGGGGGGCTGATGGGGAGAAATGCAGGTATCATTTCCACTCAAATATGAGGAAAAACTTCTTTGGGGTGAGGGTGGCAGAGCCCTGGAACAGGCTGCCCAGGGAGGGTGTGGAGTCCCCTTCTTTGGGGGACTTTCAAGCCCCACCTGGATGCTCCTGAGTAACATGCTCTGACAAGCTCTGGGTGGTCCTGCTTTAGCAGGGGAGATGGACTGGATGGTCTCTATGGTCCCTTCCAACTCTAAAAATTCAGTGAAATTTCTTCATTTCCACCCCTAACGAAGCACAGTGTAATTGCTGTCGTGCCCGTGGTGGGGAGGTTCCATTATGATTCAGCTTCTGGTGCCTGAGCTTAGTAGGGACCACCTGAATGTTATTTTGGGACAAGCTGGGAGGTGCATCAACAGGCTGAAGTCAATAGTCTGGCTTTGCCTCTTCGCAAAAGAGAGGTGTGTGATAAATCTGTGCAAAAGCTGGAGTCTGCAGGTCAGGTTTGGCTGGGCTCTAGCTTCCACCATTTGTTCCTGGGTCAGAAAATGTGGGGGTGGTCTTTTCCTCAACGTCTGCCCCGCTGGCAGTGGGAAGCCTTTCATCACATCTGTGATTTCCTGTGAAATGCAGGTTTGATCGTAGTGAACGCCTGGTACGGGAAGTTTGTCAATGACAACAGCAGGAAGAACGAGAAGGTGAAAGTAATAGATGTGACTGTGCCCCTGCAGTGCTTGGTGAAAGACTCTAAACTCATCCTCACAGAGGCATCCAAGGTACGGGGTTGTTCTGTCACCACCAGGCTCCAGAGCTCACGTGGGTGATGCAGAATCTCGACTGAACTGTCCTGTGGGGGTTTCTCTGGTGACTCCAGATCAATTGACAAAACCATTTACACACCAAGTGTTACCAACCTCCAGGAACCTCTGTTTCTCTGGGCATCTCCAGTGCCAAAGAAACAGTGTCTGTGTGTTTGCAGCATGCAACAGTGTGTGTTACAGACTCTGGGGCTGTACCCAAAACTTCCCACCCCCGATTTGCTCTTTTCTGCATTTTGAACATGCTACTGGAGAGGCTATTCCTTAACTTCTCATCTCATTGGCAGCAAAACTCCTTTTTTTTTTTTTTAATGACACCTCATTCTGGCCCTAATAAATGTTTTGGGTCAGTTGAAGAGCTGTGAAAGCCCGTTCCCTGATGCTCATTCTGTCCTCCTCTGGTTCAAGGCAGGGCTGCCGGGTTTCTATGACCCCTGCGTGGGTGAGGAGAAGAGTTTGAAAGTGCTTTATCAGTTCCGAGGAGTCCTGCACCAGGTGATGTCAGCTGACAACGAGGCCCTTAGGATACCAAAGCAATGTAAGTAGCAGGGATTGCTCTGCTCCTTCCCTTAGGAACCAGTAAAAGGGTTTGGGGGTTCAGAACTGGGGGTACTGAAAAGGATTGGCCACGATACGCGTATTTCAGCAGCACCTCCAACTCATAAAGCTTCCATATTAATACCTTGGAGGTGGATATGAATGGTGTGTAATGAGCAGCCCCTGGTAGGGGGGTTAGGTTGAAGGTGTGACGTGTTCTGTGCGACAGGAGTGGCACGTGTCCCTGTGTTGTTGTTGCCCACAGCTCACAGGATCGATGCGGACGGTTAACGGGAGAGCGGGCACCTCCGGAACGGCACCTGGGCCAACGGGATCTGCAGAACCTCCCCCCCTGGACCCTACAGCTTTTGAACAGAGACACACACTTTTATTTTTACTATTCTCTAGCGGGCGGCGGTGTCCTGCCGGTTGTGTTAGGAGACAAAAAAAGGAGAGAACCTGCTTCTCCAGGTGGCTCCAAGGCAATACTTCTCTGAATTGTGGCTCGGTAACCAATAAAGCAACGTGACTCTGAACGCGCAGTGCTCTCTGCTGAGGTTGTGCGAGTCCCTGCTGCTGCCGTTTGGTCCCTTCGTACACTCTCACCTGTATCTTCTCGTGCTGAGCAGGGAAGAAGACCTGTTGTTCTCTTCCTGGGGCAGGGAACCTTCCTTTTTCTGCTCCTGAGGAGAAGTTCCGTTCTCTGGCCGCCTCCTGGAAAGGCCTCTGTGTAAATCCCTTTTGTTGGAAAGAGGACAGAGATTGTTTTCCACCTCCAATCTGTATTTGAAATGTACTTGTTAAGAACAAGTATGTTTGGAACGAAGTTCTTTGCCTTTCATAGTATCATGGACCTCTTCAGCATGAATCCATCCAGCTGCTCATTTCAGACACTGCTGTTCCAGACAAGGACACGGGGGTGTCGTAGTCTCATTAATTCTCCTGCCACCCAGAACCACCTACTGTCACAGTTTTCAAGGAAAGAGGAAAGCAGATGGGGAAGAAGGACAGCAATCTGATTCGTTTGGTTCTCATGCTGCAACTGTCTCTTCCCATCTCATTTATTTCTAGGAGAAAGAGGAAGGTAGTTTATCCAGGTAGAGCAGGCCAGAGCGAGGAGAGATGCCAGTGGGTAAAGAGCTGAAAACATACAATTTGGCTGCCCTTTCTGAAAAGCAACCAGTTTGGATAGAAGTCCGTTGGGTCACTCTTGCAGTGATTTCGCAGCAGGAGGGACAGTTCTGTCCTTGTGTGGGGCAGCAGGTCCCAGGTGTGTCCCAGGGAAAGGAGCAGGGGGGGCTACTGCTCGGTCCCACTCCCAGCGAGCCCCACAACAGCCCTCACTGCTCAGAGATGGGGGGTAAAGACCCCCATCCCTGGGTGGTGGGTGGTTGTTCTACACAACAACTGCCACCAACCATTCCCTGACACCAACCTGGCCCCATCTGCTGCATGAAGGGGGTTCCTTCTGCTCCATCACTGTGACAGGAGAATTAGAGTCCTGAGAACAGACTCGTTTGAGCCAGTCTGAAAAGAGATGCCCCTGCTCTAAAAAGAAGTCGGTACGGTGACGGGGTGTTTGCCTGCTTTTATTAAAAACACACCAAAACTCTTCGTTTGTGACCAGCTCCCGGTGCAGGGTTTTATTCCACTGATGACCAGTGTTCTGTTGATCTGAAATGAAATGTAAAACGTGCAATAAATTATATTCGGCTGAAAAGTAGCCCCTGTTCCCTTGGCACCTCCCGAAAAGCAAGGGTTGCAGGTTCTGTAGGTGTAACTGCTCCCTCTGTCACCTCCTGCTCATCGGCCTCTTTGGGTTCTTCATCTGTAATGAGTTAAAAGGGGGCAGAAACCCCCACCAGAAGTTACTTTTCCCTGTTGTGTCCCTGCATGAAGCCTACGGTGACGGGGTGTTTGCCTGCTTTTATTAAAAACACACCAAAACTCTTCGTTTGTGACCAGCTCCTGATGCAGGGTTTTATTCCACTGATGAGCAGTGTTCTGTTGATCTGAAATGAAATGTAAAACGTGCAATAAATTATATTCGGCTGAAAAGTAGCCCCTGTTCCCTTGGCACCTCCCGAAAAGCAAGGGTTGCAGGTTCTGTAGGTGTAACTGCTCCCTCTGTCACCTCCTGCTCATCGGCCTCTTTGGGTTCTTCATCTGTAACGAGTTGGAGGGGGCAGAAACCCCCACCAGAAATTCCTTTTCCCCGTTGTGTCCCTGCATGAAGCGTGTGGCCAAGAGTCTGCAGTGACCAGGATGTGGGAGAACACTCCAAGAAGAATCAAGTTGTGCATCAACAAGTTGCAAAACGGCAACACCACATTAACTGGTGATGGCCAAGAGGAGCAGCAGAGCAGCGACCCCGAGGAGGGATTTCATGAACAGAAGTTTGCACAATAAACCAATTCTCCTCGTTTCCGACAGCTTCCTGAGACAGTTTCTGCTGCTGTGAAAGTGTTTTCTTGCATATTGTGTCCATTAAAGTGTAGAGAAATAACGACGTGATTCTAAAAACTGCTTCAGTGCTTCAGGAGATGCCCAGGTTTCGCTGCACTCGAACAGCAGCCCTTCTGAGAGCCCAGAGCCTTGGTCCTGCTCCAGCAGCTAAAACCCATGACGGTGCAGCATCTTTGGGTGCAAACCTTAAAAATGCCACAGAAACAGGAGGTGACGCGTCCGTCTCTGACCCAGCAAATGCCTAAAACACCCCAATAAGGATCTGGGAACACAGAATCACAGAATCTTCTAGGTTGGAAGGGACCTTAAAGATCATCTTGTCCAACCGTCAACCTGACTGACAAAAATAGACACCTGCACAACAAACAAGGAGCATCATCACTAAACCATACCTCCCAGCACTACATCAACCCCTCTTTTGAACACCTCCAGGGATGGGGCCTCAACCACCTCCCTGGGCAGCCCATTCCAATGGCTGAGAACCCTTTCAGTGAAGAAATTTTTCCTAATATCCAGCCTGAACCTCCCCTGGTGTAACTTGAGGCCAACACACAGTCCTCTTTTCAGCCAGAGCCTTTAAACTGGAAATTCTCGAGGTGGAGGAGATACAGGTTTAGGATTTACTTTCTAGAGTCTTCCCTTGCCCTCCTGTGCCTGCTCTTGGCTGTGACAGCCACATCCTGGGGTGGCCCAGCCAGTGACAGGCTGTAGCCAGAGCTCTGGCACTGGTTCTGCTGTAGGAACCACCCAAACCCCATCCCACGTGTATCAGATGGTGGGTTCATGCCCAGGGAGGGCTCGGCTGGTGGCTGGTGGCATCAGGCAGGTGCTTTCATAGAATCATAGAATTGCCCAGGCCAGAAGGGACCTCCAAAGGCCATCTAGTCCGACCCCCCCGCAGTCAGCAGGGACACCCCCAACTAGACCAGGTTGCCCAGGGCCTCGTCGAGCCTCTCCTTGAATATCTCCAGGGAAGGGGCCTCAACCACCTCCCTGAGCAACCTGTTCCAGTGCTCCACCACCCTCACAGTGAAGAACCCTCTCCTAATCTCCAGTCTAGCTTTCTGCCATCACAACCCTGTTCTCCTCCAGGACTGGCAGGAGTTCTCCTCCTTCCTTCTCTCCAAGGGCAGAGGAGTTTGTGCAAGGGGCAGATGAACCTTAACTTCAAACATTGGAATTTGTGACTCTCCTTAAAGCAAAACCCCTCACGACGAAAGGACACGACCCTTGTCCCGTTCCCTGGCTGAGCATCGTAAAAAGTTTAAAGTTTGTTTTTCCCTGCCAGCTCAGCCCACCCGGGGCTCAACCTCTCCCTTTTCTCCTCCTCTCGAGTGCCCTTCTCAGCCGTGCAGCCGCGGCAGCAGGTTCTTCTCTGCAGCAGCCAATGCTCCAGATCCATTTTTGCGTCCCCACCGTGTTTGTTCTTCTCCGAGTTGTGTCCACACGGTGGAGGAAGGCCAATGGAATCCTGGGCTGCATAGGGAAGAGTGTGGCCAGCAGGTCAAGGGAAGTCATCCTCCCCCTCTGCTCTGCACTGGGGAGGCCACAACTGGAATCCTGTGTCCAGTTCTGGGCTCCCCAGTTCAAGAGGGACAGGGAACTGCTGGAGAGAGTCCAGTGAAGGGCAACAAAGATGATGCAAGGATTGGAGCATCTCCCTGATGAAGAAAGGCTGAGAGAGCTGGGACTCTTTAGTCTGGAGAAGAGAAGGCTGAGGGGAGACCTTATCAATGCTGACAAGTATCTCAAGGGAGGGTTGAAGGAGGAGGGAGCCAGACTCTTTTCAGTGGTTCCCAGTGAGAGGACGAGGGGCAACGGGCACAAGTTGGAACATAAGAGGTTCCACTCAAATATGAGGAGAAACTTCTTCACGGTGAGGGTGGCAGAGCCCTGGAACAGGCTGCCCAGGGAGGGTGTGGAGTCCCCTTCTCTGGAGATCTTCAAGCCCCACCTGGATGCTCCTGAGTAACATGCTCTGACAAGCTCTGGGCAATCCTGCTTCAGCAGGGGGGTTGGACTGGATGGTCTCTATGGTCCCTTCCAACTCTAAAATTCAGTGAAATTCAGTGAGTTCGCTTCCTGCCCCGTCCCTTCCCTCGCAGCCAGGGCTTGGGTCGGTCTCTCCTGCTGGACACCAACTCCAGCTTCTCCTCTCCTTATTTCCCATCAGTGCAGTTTTACAGAGACTCTCAGAGCAGCTCCGTTTAAAAAACCCACCACTTTCACCTCCACCATTTCTGCTCTGTGAGAAGCTGCCATTTTACAGCGACAGCTCCCCGGGGCTTCTGCTGATGGCTCTGTATAATATAAAATTACACACAGAATTAACACAGAAGCTGGAGCAGCAGCAGCTTTGCTTCTGATACGGTCCAGTGCTACCTCCAAAGACACAACCCATCTTTTAAATTTGCTGAGGTGTCCAAGGCTGCTGCTTTGAACCCAGCACCTTTGGTTTGGGGTGGTGGCACCAGTGACCCTTTACTGGTTTGGGGTCCCCACCATGGGGAAGGGGTGGGAGGGAAGGAGCTCTCCTTCTGTGCAGCTCCCAGAGGGTTTAAATGAGTTTTTTGGGGGGTCTGAGGCCCATCTTTGCCGGGCAGACACAGCCCAGCCCAAGGTGCTGTGTCCATTTCACTCCATTTCTGAGGCTGCGGTGCCCGGTCCTGCAGGGACCAGGCTCTTGGGCAAGTAGGATGGGCATGGGGCCACCTTGGCCAGTCTCTCCTGGCGTGATGTGCCCTGTCCCACGCCTGGCTCCTACGCACTGAGCCTGGCTTTCAGCCTCTCCTCTCTTCTCCCCCACCAGCATCCTGACCCCAGCCCTCACCGGGGCTTGCACCACTCAGCAGGTCCATCAACGAGCCCAGTTTGCCCACTCTGGGCTCCTGGAGCCACTGGTAGTGCCTGCCCCCATCGCCCCCACCCTGTGCCAGTGATGGGACCCACCAAAAATTGCTGATGGCAGAGGGTGGGTGAGGAGGAACCGCTCCAGAGAGAGGGGGGGATCCCCACAGCACGAGGTGTTTGAGTGCTCCCCATCCCTCCTGCCTCCCCGCATCCCCAGGGGAAGAGCACCTGAAGCATGAATTCTCTCCACCACCTGCACAAACTGCTTCACACCCCAGTAAATCAGAACAGCAGACTCCTGAGTTGGGAATAAAACAAAATCCTTGTTCACTTGGTTCACATTTAAGAAAAAAAAAAAAAAACCCTGTTTCATTAAAACAGTTTTAATGAAAAAATAAAGTTCTGAATTAAACTATAATTATACATGGCTGGAAGTGACGAACTAAAAGAATGGAGATGTTACTTTTTTTTTCTTCTCTCTCTGCTGATATCGTGACGTGCTGGACTTGTCAGAGCCCATCTATCGGGATAAAGGGAACAGAACAAGAGTCAGTCACACCGATGAGTGTGAAAAGGAGCCAGTTCACGTGGAATTCACCGTTTCCACCAAAAAAAGCTGGAGGAACACAATCCACGGAGGCCAGGGGAGTTGCAGACACGCCGTAAACACAGAGAGACAGATTTTCAGAGCAGGTCCAGCCCTGGCGCAGCTCGCGACCGGGATCTTCCAAAGCCTTTCCCTTTTTGCAGAGTGAAATGGCAGCATTGGAGAACTTTGGTTATTTTTCTGGCTGCAGAGAACAGTCAGGCAGCCGTCGGGGGGCAAGTCTTTGGCAAACTCCTCGGTGGTTCCACGAAGCTCCTGGGAGGCAGCACGTCACGGTTTTCGGGCTTTACAGAACCTGGAGCTGGTTTTTTGGGAACCCGGAGCCGGTTGTTGCAGGTCGGTGGGACGGGGTTTGGATAAAGCAGCAGGAGAGAAGAACCATCACTCGTGGTGCAGCTCCATCATCCTCACCCGAGTGGGCAGAGCTCTGGCTCCCCCACATCTCCCCGGGCTGGAGGTTTGACAACCCCATGGTGTCTACCCCAAGGAGGGTCCCTGGCTCCATGGGAAGCCCCGTGGTCACCACCAGGATGGATGTGTCTTCTGATGAGCTGGTACCAGGATAAGGGCAGTCCCCTCACATCCCACTGGACACGGTGCTCCTTCATCAGGTGGAACTCCAGAGTCTCTCCCTGTCCCGTTTCCCAACGGATTTCCCTCGGGCTGAGGCCCCAGGAAGCCCCATGGAGGGACCACAGTGTCGGCGGGGACCTCAGCGCCCTCCTGTCCCCCCTCCCATGTCTGAAGGGTCTTCATTGCACGTCATCCTGCTCCCGGCATCGCCTGCATGTGCTTCTGTCTGGGTAACTTGCAACCAATAGGTTAAAGATTTGGGGGTTTTTTTGGTTACAAATCCATTCTCAAAAAATAAACAGGGAAAACAAAAGCCAACTTGGCCGTAGCACTCAGATGGAAATGACCAAATCCCAAACCAGACCTGCCGGGTTCCCAGTTCACTCTGGCCCCTTTTACAGCCCACGCTCGAATTCTGGGCTGAGAAAAGGCAGAATCACCGTCTTCTTAAATCAGCACCTTAAGAGTTTAAGGAAGGGCTGGGAAATGGAGCAAACAGCTTCCCCCCAGACACACGTTTGAGCCAATCATGCAAAACAAAGTCACGAAAAAGAGACCTTCTGGAAAGAAATGGGGTCCCCAGCGCTGCCTCTCTGGAAAAAGGGCTGCTCCCTCCTGTAAAGGTGCAGGGTGAGTCCCGTTTCCACGCGAGCGATGCCAAACCCCAGGGCTCCCCTTTGCAAGAGCGCGGTACGAACCGACACCGACTCCTCCTCCGGAGCCTCAGAAGAGTCCAGGACTGATACATACGGACAAATGGGCGGGTATAATATTACATGAAAATTAAAACACGTGGCCATTTACTTTTCAGACTCTTCACACAGATTTCCCCCCCCTCCTCCTCCCTTCTCTGGAGGAGGAGGAGGAGTCTCCTCGCACAGAGAGGGTTCGCAGTTGGGATGAGAAAGGTGGGATGAGAAAACGTTCGTGGCAAAGGTATCCTCCATCCCCCAGACATCACCCCGCTCACGGCTACGACCGGCCAAGACCCCCTTGCCCAGCCCAGTGGGCCCAGTTCCTCCCTCCTTCCCTCCATCCGAGGGGGCTCCAGCAGCAGTTCTCACCCCTCGGCTTCTTCCAGCTCCGGTTGACGCCACTCGGCGATTCCCGGTTCCGGTGAGCGGGCAGCCCTCCGGCCCCAGCAGCAGCAGTTCGGGGAGCTCCCCCCCCCCAGCCCCCCCAGGCTGGGGTCTTGGGGTTCCCCCCGCCCCACGCAGCACCCCCAGCTCCCCAATTCCCTCCCTTAGTCCAGAAAACGCCTGCGCGAGCCCGTCCGGGAACGGTTGGAACGGCGAATGTCAAACTTGGAGTCCCGGCACTTCTGGCAGATGTAGACCTCTGGGACGTTGGATTTACGGATCTTGGCACAGGAGAGGTGGATCCAGGTGTGACACTCGTTGCACTCGATCATGGGCCGCCCGGCGAAAGGCTTCATGCAGAAGCAGGTGACCAGGTCCCAGGAGTCGTCATCTGCAAAGGCGAACAACCAGCGGCGTTTAACGGCCAACCCCTCTCACCTGCAGCAGGAATTTACTCCACTTTTGTGCTAAATTCAAGTCCCCCAGTGCCAAAGCCAGGCACTTTGCTGCTTCTTCCACACCTGAAGGGAAACTAGGTCTCCTGCACAGGAGACTCTTGGCAGGACACAAGAGGGTTGTAACCCAGGAGAGCAGAACCAGCTCCTTCTTTAAACCCACAGCTTTTCACTCAGTTTATCACAAAAGCAGTAAATCAACCTCTCCTTTCCCCCCAAAACCCAACCCCCTCTTTGGGCAGCACGTTTTCCCATTTTACCCTCACGCCACAAGCCCCAAAGGGAGGGATGAGAGCCAGGCACCTACCCGAATCCACCATGATGTCCTCGTCGTCGCCGGTCCCGTCCTCATCCCGGAAGACCACCTGCTTGCCCTGCCGAATCACCGTTCTCTTGCCCACGCTCTGGATCTCCACCGTCTGCTCGGCCGCCCCGGGGGGGTAGGAGACGCTGGAGGGGGTGTCAGAGTCCCACACCGAGCTCTGCTCGGCCGCCGACGGAGGGTCGCCCTCGGACGAGGGGCTCATGGGCGTCTCCACGTAAGAGTCCTCCCCCTCCAGCTCCAGCAGCTTCTCCTCGTAGTCCTCCTCGGCCGACACCTCTGTTTCCCTCCTCTTCAGCTTTTTCTTCTTCCTGATCTTGTCCAGCTGCTTTCTCTCCGGCAGGAACCCGCTGGGTTTAGCCCGTTGGAAGAGGGAACCGTAGGGTTTCGCTCGTTTGAGCTGACTGAAGTTCTTCCTGTTCTTGGCTGGGGGGGGCACGGCCGAGGGGACATCGTTGAACCGGGGGTCCCAGCTATCGCTGTCGATGGTGCCCCCGGTGCTGTTGGGGGGGCTGGGGCTGTTCCTCAGCGGTGCTTCCTGGA
>NW_015090955.1:192255-198183 GCF_001431845.1 Calidris pugnax | reverse complement strand
GGGGCGGGGTAGGGCAGGGCGGCCGCCTCCCGCCAGCCCCGAGCCCGGGCTCGCCGTGCTCCGCTGGGACGCATCGGGCCCTGGAACCGCCGCGGGGCGATGGCTGTGACCGGCCGCCGCAAGGACCCCGGAGCGGCAACCCCGGGCTCGGGGACCGGCCTCCTCCCGCCCCGCTGCCGCCGCCTCCCCGGGCCCCGGCGGGAACCGCGTTCTCCGTGCGGGGTCCTGTCCCGCACACACACACGGCCTGTGTTAGGCGGGACCTACGTCCAAAAAGGCTGAAAACGCCGCGAGTTTAACGAAGAAGAGTTTATTTGACTGGAAGCGACCGGGGAGGGAGCGGGGATGGGTGCGGGGTGGGTGCGGGGGGTCTCTGGGAGACCATCCCCGGTGCCGGGGGTTGATGTAGCCGAGCTTTGCCTTCAATACCAGGCTGCAGCGTGGGGATGGGGGGGCTCCGAGAGGGTGTCCCCCTGGAACACCCCCCCCGCGCCCTGCTCTTCAGGAAAGGGCTCCTTAAATAGCACCGAGGCTGCTCCTCGGGGCACCCTGTCCCGGAGACGTGGCGCCCGGGGGCTTAGGGGGGCCACGTTGGCAGAGCTCTCCGGGGGGTAGGGAGCTCTGCTCGGCTCCTGTGAGCCTGCCTTAATCCCGGGAAACTTCAACACGGGCTTCTTAAAATTATAATTAGACTGAGGCTGCTGGCAGCGCCAGCTCGTTATGCAACCGCCGTGACGGGGGAAGGAGGATGTTTTCCAGGGCTGTTTAGTTCATCCCTGCTTCCCAGCCGGAGGACGTTTCTCCCTGACCTAACCCACCTTTTTCTTTCTTTTTTTTTTGAATTTTTAATTTCTCACCTCTCTCTCCTGCGAGCTGCTCTCGGGGCTCGATCCCCAGGGGCTCCGCGCAGGGAGTGACGCGGCGTGTGCTCCCTCCCGCAGGAACGGCATGGCAGCCAGCACCGGTGGCGGCGGCGGCGGGACGGCGGCGACGGCAGCGGCAACGGGGGAACCGGCGCACGCGGTGTCGCTGCTGCGGGGCCTGAGCGCGCTGCGTGCGGAGAGGAGCCTGCTGGACGTGACGGTGGTGGCGGGCGGCAGGGAATTCGGGGCACACCGCGCCGTCCTGGCTGCCGCCTCCGGTTATTTCCGCGCCATGTTCGGCGGGGCGCTGCGGGAGGCGAGGGCCGAGCGGGTTCGGCTGCACGGCGTGGAGCCCGAGTGCTTGGCTCGCCTCCTCGACTTCGCTTACACCGGCCGGGTGGGCGGGCTGGGCCCCGACATCGCCGAGCGCCTGCTGCGTGCCGCCGACCTGCTGCAGTTCCCCGCCGTCAAGGAGGCCTGCGGGGCCTGGTTGGCACGCCAGCTGGAGCCTGCCAACGCCTTGGACATGCAGGACTTCGCCGAAGCCTTCGCCTGCCCGGCGCTGGCGGCTGCCGCCCACCGCTTCGTCCTGCGGCACGTGGGCGAGCTGGGCGCCCAGCTGGAGCGGCTGCCGCTGCCGCGCCTCCTCTCCTACCTGCGGGACGACGGGCTCTGCGTCCCCAAGGAGGAGGCCGTTTTCCAGCTGGCGCTGCGCTGGGTACGCGCCGACCCGGCTGCCCGTGCCCCGTTGTTGCCGCAGCTGCTGGCCCACGTCCGCCTGCCCTTCGTGCGCCGCTTCTACCTGCTGGCCCACGTGGAGGGCGAGCCGCTGGTGGCCCGTTGCCCGCCCTGCCTGCGCCTCCTGCGTGAGGCACGCGACTTCCAGGCCGCCCGCCTCGACCGGCACGACCGGGGGCCCTGTGCCCGTATGCGCCCTCGCCCCTCCACCGGCCTGGCCGAGATCCTGGTCCTCGTCGGAGGCTGCGACCGCGACTGCGATGAGCTCGTCACCGTCGACTGCTACAACCCCCGCACCGGGCACTGGCGCTACTTGGCCGAGTTCCCCGAGCACCTGGGAGGGGGCTACAGCGTCGCGGCCCTGGGCAACGACATCTACGTCACCGGTAAGAGCACGGGGCACGGCAGCGCTAGTGCTGGGATTTCCAGTGCAAATATGGGGGTTCTAGCGGGGAGACTAGCCTGGCAGAGAAGGACCTGGGAGTCTTGGTCAACTGTGGGCTGAACGTGAGCCAGCAGTGTGCCCAGGTGGCCAAGAAGGCCACCAGCATCCTGGCCTGGATCAAGAACAGTGTGGGGAGTAGGACCCGAGAGGTGATCATCCCCCTGTACTGGGCACTGGTGAGACCCCACCTCGAGTGCTGTGTCCAGTTTTGGGCCCCCCACCACAAGATATTGAGGGGCTGGAGCAGGTCCAGAGAAGGGCAACGGAGCTGGTGAGGGGTCTGGAGAGTAAGTCTGATGAGGAGAGGCTGAGGGAGCTGGGGGTGTTCAGTCTGGGGAAGAGGAGGCTGAGGGGAGACCTTCTTGCTCTCTCCAACTCCCTGAAAGGAGGGTGTAGAGAGGTGGGGGTCGGTCTCTTCTCCCAAGTTACAGATGACAGGACAAGGGGTAATGGCTTCAAGTTGCGCCAGGGGAGGTTTAGACTGGACATTAGGAAACAATTATTCACAGAGAGAGTGGTCAGACACTGGAACAGGCTGCCCAGGGAGGGGGTTGAGTCACCATCCCTGGCTGTGTTTAAGAACTGTTTAGATGTGGTGTTGGGGGATATGGTGTAGGGGAGAACTTTAGAGTAGGGCGGATGGTTGGACTCGATGATCTCGAGTGTCTCTTCCAGCCTGGATGATCCTGTGATTCAGTGACTGGGCTTTGCTTGGGGCAGTGGAGTCTGAAACAGCTCGGTCAGTGTGGCTGCAGCCTGGAGACAGGCAGGAGGGACTCCCGGAGTCGGTGCTGGATTTAGCAGCTGGTCTGGATCCAGGAGGAGGTGTTTTGCCATGACTAACGCTCCCGAGCGCGTGGGCAGAGGTCACAGACCTGGTCCTGGTGGAACTTTCTAAGTGCTCGCGCTGGGGAACAGAAGGGACCTCCTGTGATTCAGTGACTGGGCTTTGCTTGGGGCAGTGGAGTCTGAAACAGCTCGGTCAGTGTGGCTGCAGCCTGGAGACAGGCAGGAGGGACTCCCGGAGTCGGTGCTGGATTTAGCAGCTGGTCTGGATCCAGGAGGAGGTGTTTTGCCATGACTAACGCTCCCGAGCGCGTGGGCAGAGGTCACAGACCTGGTCCTGGTGGAACTTTCTAAGTGCTCGCGCTGGGGAACAGAAGGGACCTGAGAGGGTTTTGAATTTCTGGCTGCTGAGAAGGCGTTGGGGTTCAGGGCCTCGTGAATCACAAGTCCAGTGTGTGCTCCGGGCCGAGGTGTGTCAGAAAACCCCCAGTTCCTCAACCAGCTGGTGCCTGTGAGTCACTGTACCTTCCCCAGCACAAATCCTGCCTCCTCACCCTCCGCTGGGGCTGTGATTACTTCTGTCAAGGTGACACAGATGTATAAATTTGGCTGTTAATCTGCACGTAGAAGCCTCCGGTGAGCTACATCCCCGTAGCTGGAGCGGAGCCCTGCGGTGGCCTCAATGAAACCAGATGCTGCAGAACTGCTGGCTCTGGGGGTGCAGGGGGTGCTGACAGAGACTGGGAGGGCAGGTCAGATGCAGGTGAAGAGAAAACCGTTCCCTCTCTCGTTAGTGAGTGGAAAATGAGGCTACGCTTTAAGGGTGGAGTTGTAAAAATGGTGGGCTAGCACATGGCTTGTTTTTGTGGATGCCCTCGTGTCTCAAAGGAGTTTTTGGGAGCCCCCCCAGGGGGGTCTGGGGGGCAGAGGTTCTGCTGAGAGCCCTGTGCTCTGGTGATGTGGCTGCTGGCGGGGATCCTGGGCTGTTCTGCTCAGTGTCAGCGTCGTGGGGAGGGCTGGGAGGTTTCCGTGGCAGCCGGGTGCTGGTGAGTGTGAGTCTCCTCCACCTCACAGCAGCTTCTGGGGAGCGACGGAGCAGTGCACGTTTACTGTGCCCCCCTGGCACTGAAATATCTCCCTAATCATAGAATCGTCTGGGTTAGAAGAGACCCTTGGGATCATCGAGTCCAACCATCTCCCCTACTCTACAAAGTCCTCCCCTACACCATGTCCCTCAGCACTGCATCTAAACGGCCCTTAAACACAGCCAGGGATGGGGACTCCACCCCCTCCCTGGGCAGCCTGTTCCAATGCCCGACCACTCTTTGGGTGAAAAATTCCTTCCTAATGTTCAGTCTAAACCTCCCCTGTTGGAGCTTGAAGCCATTCCCTCTCATTCTGTCGTTAATTCCCTGTGAGAAGAGACCAGCCCCAACCTCTCTACAGTGTCCTTTCAAGTAGTTGTAGAGAGTGATGAGGTCTCCCCTCAGCCTCCTCTTCCTCACACTAAACAGCCCCAGCTCCTTCAGCCGCTCCTCATACGATTTGTTTTCCAGCCCCCTCACCAGCTTCGTTGCCCTCCTCTGCACTCGCTCCAGCACCTCCAGATCTCTCTTGGATTGAGGTGCCCAAAACTGGACCCAACACTCGAGGTGTGGCCTCCCCAGTGCTGAGTCCAGGGGCACAATCACCTCCCTACTTCTGCTGGTCACACTATTTTTGATACAAGCCAGGATGCCATTGGCTTTCTTGCCCCCCTGGGCACACGCCGGCTCATATTCAGCCGCTTGTCAACAAGAACCCCCAGGTCTCTTTCCTCCAGGCAGCTCCAGCCACACTTCCCCCAGCCTGTAGCGCTGCAGGGGGTTATTGTGGCCCAAGTGCAGGACCTTGCACTTGCCCTTGTTGAAACTCATTCCATTGGCACTGGCCCAGTGATCCAATCTCTCTAGATCCTTTTTTTTTTTTGCCCAGCCATCCCTGGCTGTGTTTAAGGGCCGTTTAGATGCAGTGCTGAGGGACATGGTGTAGGGGAGGACTTTGTAGAGTAGGGGAGATGGTTGGACTCGATGATCCCAAGGGTCTCTTCCAACCTCAATGATTCTATGATTCTATGATCCTCTTGCAAAGCTTCCCTATCCTCCTGGGAGTCAACACTCCTGCTTAACTTGGTTGTACCTCCAGACACAGTCTGGTAACACACGGCCCTGGGACGCAGAAAAGCACATGTGGGTGTTAAGGAGGGGTGGCTGGAAGAGGCAACAAAGCTCCTCGTCAAAGCCCCCTCCTCCATCACCCCATGGTTGTTGACTTTGTGAAACCCTGCCCCAAGCTGTGCTGAGCCATGCCATGCTGTGCTGTGCTGCAGGAGGCTCGGACGGGTCGAGGCTGTACGACTGTGTCTGGAGGTACAACTCCAGCGTGAACGAGTGGACGGAGGTGTCCCCCATGCTGAAAGCCAGAGAGTACCACAGCTCCACCGTGCTGGACGGGCTGCTCTACGTCATCGCCTCCGACAGCACGGAGCGCTACGACCACTCAGTGGACACCTGGGAGGCCCTCCAACCCATGCTCTACCCCATGGACAACTGCTCCACCACCTCCTGCCGCGGCAAGCTCTTCGCCATCGGCTCCCTGGCCGGCAAAGAGTCCATGGTCATCCAGTGCTACGACCCCGACAGCGACCTCTGGTCCCTTGTCAACTGTGGCCACCTGCCCCCCTGGTCCCTGGCCCCAAAGACCGTCACTCTCAACGGCCTCATGTACTTCATAAGGTGAGTTGGGGGGCGATCACCCACCTCCCCACAGCCCCAGGGTCTCCCCGGGAGGGTGTGTGGGTTTTGTGGGTTGTTTGTAGGAGAACAGCGCGTTGGGAAAGCGAAGCAGGGCTTCTTCTGATGGTGCAGGTGGCTCTGTGAGCCCCCACCCCGCTTTCCTTCGCTTCTCTCCTAGCTTGACCTCAAAGAACTACTCTTCAAATTGTGTAAAAATGTGTGAGTCCAAACCCCCAGGCTGGGGAGCAGCCAGGTACAAATCCAGCTGGAGTCAGCAGCGCTGCTTGGAAATAGACTTCTCGGTTTTCTTGGCTTCTGGTCC
>NW_015090955.1:188591-192103 GCF_001431845.1 Calidris pugnax | reverse complement strand
CCCCCCCCCCCCCCCCCAGTGTTGCTATAAATAAACGAGTAAGCTCCAAGAAAACGTTAAACTGTAGCGCAGGGGAGGACATCCTCCGTCTCAGCAGAGATAAGAGGGCTGAAGATGAAATGATTGGCCACTATTTTTAAGCGCCTTTCCAAATTGGGACTTAATTACCCATCTGAAGCTGTCCCGGTGGCGCAAATACTTCGGTTATCCACTTAATTAAAAATAAACGGGAAGGCACGCTAGCGCTGCAGCATTTCGTCTGGTTGTGTTGACTTTGAGCAAACAGAGGCTTCTGTGATGGCCTCCAGACACTTTTCTTTTTTTTAATCTCCTCTTGGCTCTGCATAAAGCAGCGACTTCTGCCCGAGACCTTCTGTTTGATTCATTTGGGTGCAGCCGGGTGTCTGGGGTCTGGCAGTTGTTTGCGGGTAGTGCTTTGAGCCACCTCATTTTCAGTAAACTCTGGCGGGTGTTGTGGCTGCTCAGCTACTTGTTGGAAACCAGTTCTAGAGGTTTTCCTTTTTCTTGTTCATTTTAAAAGGCTGGTGATTGACACTTCAGGATTTCTGATCGCTTAGGCACCTGCAGGAGTTAATGAGGAGATTATCGGGGTCAGGTTTTTCTCCCCTCGTTTCACGTGCTGCACGTGGGCTCCGCTGCTCTGAATAGAGCTGGGAGATCATCTTTGGAGGACAGAGGAGTAGGTTACAAATAAAAGTCCCAAATTCATTTCTTGATTAATTTTAATAGCTCAGACTAAAGCCTCTGACTGACGGTCCCCTCTAGTGGGACTAGTTTTTTGGGACTAGCGTAGCAGGGAGGTTTTGATCCCTCTTGGAGCTGCCCCTGAGATGGCAGAGGGGGTGCTGGCCTGGCTGTCACCTGTGCCTGAGTCTGTTGCGGGGTTCAGCCATGGACTGGAAGCGTTTCCCCGCCTGTTGCCGTGGTTATGGGAAGAGCTGGGAACAGCAGCAGCACCTGAGTCCCAAGGTAGGGACCAGCCCTCAGTTCCAAGGGAGAAAGGTGGGTTTTGGTGCAGCTCTGAGGGGCTCGGAGCCCTCGCTCACCTGTGCCCACGTTCAAGGTGTTGTGTCCAGGCGAACAGCGCTTCAGTTCCAGGTACAGTGCAAAAATAACTCAAGAAACAGGTTTCCAAGTGTGTACTGTACAGGTTAGGGATGCTTGGCTGGAGGGTAGCCCAGAGGTCCCGGGGCACACACCGCGGCTTCTCCACAGGCAGGTTCCTGCTGGAAGGTTTTGCTCAGCAGAGAACTGCTGCTGTCTCTGAGATCCTTTCTTTACTGTCACTCCCTCCCCTGCTCAGATTCGTGTCGATAGCGGTGCCTCGTCACCCACCCAACACACAGCAGTGAGCTCTGGATCCACAAGGAATACAGAGACAGTAAAATATTCCTGGCAGCCTTTTGAATCCCTCTTGTAGCAGGACTGTCTCGGAGTGACTGACGGCGCTTCTCCGCCTGCCCTGACCTTGTCCTCTCCACATTCTCGTGTCAGCAGCGCGTGTCGGTGTCACAAACGTCCCTCACCTGTTGCTGTCGCCCTAGTCTGCCAGAAAAGCGGGTGGGAGAAGCCCTGGGGGGGTCACCCTGCCCCCTCTAGCCCTTTTCTTCACTCCCCTGGCCCCTCTAAATGTTGGCAAAAAACTCGGACCGTGGGGCTGCCGATACTTCAAAGTGAGGGAGGTTTAAGCCTCTCCAGAACAGCAGTGATTTTTCTTCCAGGCTTGTGGAAGGTTGGTCTGTGAACACACCCACTGTAGAGGCAGATGTGAAAAAAAAAAACAACTAGATTTGAGAGCCCTTGCGCTGGCGCAGCAGTTTCTGACCCAGCAGAGCTGTAGCTGCACGGGGGACCCCTGAGCAGGGCTCCCAGTCCATTCTTCCAGGCTTGTGGAAGGTTGGTCTGTGAACACACCCACTGTAGAGGCAGATGTGAAAAAAAAAAACAACTAGATTTGAGAGCCCTTGCGATGGCGCAGCAGTTTCTGACCCAGCAGAGCTGTAGCTGCACGGGGGACCCCTGAGCAGGGCTCCCAGTCCAGAGCCACTTGCCCACTGCCTCCCCCACCAGTTTGGGGAGGGAGGTGGAAACTGGTGTGTGCTGGCAGCTTGCTGTCAGCCCTGCCTGCCCTCCCAGGCAGCCTCCTAAACCCCAGCCTGCAGCAGAGAGCACAGAGCGCGTGGCTCTGCCTGGAGAGGAGCTCAGAAGGAGCTGAGAAGTGTCTGTTGAACAAGGGGCTTCACAAGGCAGGAGGTTTTTAGAACACAGAAGAGCAGGTGCCTATAGAAGAGCTGGGGAGGGACTCTTTGCCAGGAAGGGTAATGATAGGACAAGGGGAAACGGTTTTAAATTGGAAGAAAAAAGATTCAGATTAGATCTCAGGAAGAAATTTTTTACTCTGAGGGTGGTGAGGCACTGGAACAGGTTGCCCAGGGAAGTTGTGGCTGCCCCATCCCTGGAGGGGTTCAAGGCCAGGCTGGATGGGGCCTTGAGCAACCTGGTCTGGTGGGAGGTGTCCCTGCCCAGGGCAGGGGGGTTGGAACTAGATGATCTTTGAGGTCCCTTCCAACCCAAACCATTCTATGATTCTATGATTCTAATTTTGTGTTTTCTCCCCCAGAGATGACTCGGCTGAAGTGGATGTTTACAACCCAACGAAGAACGAGTGGGATAAAATCCCTGCCATGCTCCAGGTGGGATGCTCACCAACCTGCTGGATGCCTTTTGGTGTTAAAAATTGGTTTCATTTCCCTTTGGAAAACCAAGTGTTCTTTAGCTTATAATAACCCCTTGCACACGGAGTGCATTTAAGTGTTATCTCAGTCACCTGGAAGGTAAAATAGAGGACTGTGTTTGTGTCTGTGGGTGCTCAGCCCCAGCAGAAAGAGCTGGAGAACTGTCTCCTCCTGGAGTTTGGGCAGAGCTGGGTCAGAGCCAGCGCCAGCAGCTGGTGGGCACCGAGTCCCATCCATGTGATGCAGGATGGTGCCCGACACCTTTATCATCTGCCTGGTTGGGCAAAACCCTCCTTTCTAATTGTTGTGTTTATTTATTATTTTTTTTTAAATTGTAGGTCCACGTTGGGGGCAGCGTGGCCGTGCTGGGTGGGAAGCTCTACGTCTCTGGTGGCTACGATAACACCTTTGAACTCTCGGATGTCCTGGAGGCCTACGACCCCGAGACACGAACGTGGAGCGTGGTGGGCCGCCTCCCCGAGCCCATCTTCTGGCACGGCAGCGTCAGCATATTCCGACAGTTCATGCCCGAAACCACCCAGGAGGATGACAGCATCACGCTGGTGGACAACACCATCAACCTCAACAGGCAGCGCCAAAACCTTCACGACCAGAACCTTAACGAGCTTCGTTAGCGGGGGGAAGGTGCTGTGTGTGTCCCCCCCCCCCACCTCTGGCTCCACGCGGGTTCGTTTTTAGTTTCTTTGAGAGAAGGCAGAGGCAAAGGAAACACAAACGTACTGAGGAGAGAGGGAG
>NW_015090955.1:184575-187762 GCF_001431845.1 Calidris pugnax | reverse complement strand
GGGCTCTCAGTCTGGAGCCCCTTGCCCCCTGCCTCCCCCGCCAGTTTGGGGAGGGAGGTGGAAACTGGTGTGTGCTGGCAGCTTGCTGTCAGCCCTGCCTGCCCTCCCAGGCAGCCTCCTAAACCCCAGCCTGCAGCAGAGAGCACAGAGCGGGCAGCTCTGCCTGGAGAGGAGCTCAGGAGGAGCTGAGAAGTACCTGTTGAACAAGGGGCTTCACAAGGCAGGAGGTTTTTAGAACACAGAAGAGTAGGTGCCTATAGAAGAGCTGGGGAGGGACTCTTTGCCAGGAAGGGTAATGATAGGACAAGGGGAAACGGTTTTAAATTGGAAGAAAAAAGATTCAGATTAGATCTCAGGAAGAAATTTTTTACTCTGAGGGTGGTGAGGCACTGGAACAGGTTGCCCAGGGAAGTTGTGGCTGCCCCATCCCTGGAGGGGTTCAAGGCCAGGCTGGATGGGGCCTTGAGCAACCTGGTCTGGTGGGAGGTGTCCCTGCCCAGGGCAGGGGGGTTGGAACTAGATGATCTTTGAGGTCCCTTCCAACCCAAACCATTCTATGATTCTATGATTCTAATTTTGTGTTTTCTCCCCCAGAGATGACTCGGCTGAAGTGGATGTTTACAACCCAACGAAGAACGAGTGGGATAAAATCCCTGCCATGCTCCAGGTGGGATGCTCACCAACCTGCTGGATGCCTTTTGGTGTTAAAAATTGGTTTAATTTCCCTTTGGAAAACCAGGTGCTCTTTAGATTATAATAACCCCTTGCACACGGAGTGCATTTAAGTGTTATCTCAGTCACCTGGAAGGTAAAATAGAGGACTGTGTTTGTGTCTGTGGGTGCTCATGCATTTAAGTGTTATCTCAGTCACCTGGAAAAATAGAGGACTCTGTGTCTGTGGGTGCTCGGCCCCAGCAGAAAGAGCTGGAGAACTGTCTCCTCCTGGAGTTTGGGCAGAGCTGGGTCAGAGCCAGCGCCAGCAGCTGGTGGGCACCGAGTCCCATCCAAGTGATGCAGGACGGTGCCCGACACCTTTATCATCTGCCTGGTTGGGCAAAACCCTCCTTTCTAATTGTTGTGTTTATTTATTATTTTTTTTTAAATTGTAGGTCCACGTTGGGGGCAGCGTGGCCGTGCTGGGTGGGAAGCTCTACGTCTCTGGTGGCTACGATAACACCTTTGAACTCTCGGATGTCCTGGAGGCCTACGACCCCGAGACACGAACGTGGAGCGTGGTGGGCCGCCTCCCCGAGCCCATCTTCTGGCACGGCAGCGTCAGCATATTCCGACAGTTCATGCCCGAAACCACCCAGGAGGATGACAGCATCACGCTGGTGGACAACACCATCAACCTCAACAGGCACCCCCCCCCCCCCACACCTCTGGCTCCACGCGAGTTCGTTTTGTGTTGCTTTGAGAGAAGGCAGAGGCAAAGGAAACACAAACGTACTGAGGAGAGAGGGAGTGGAAATTTTGGAATGCTTGACATGCTGCTGCGGAGCCGCCGCCACCGAGCGAGGCCGAGGGACCCGAGGGGTGAACTCTGAGGAAAAGCGACCGCCTTCGACGTCACCGCAGCATCGCAGCTCACGGCCTTTCACTGGGAGCTCCTTCACCCTGTCATTGCTTCCTTTGCCACCAAACTCCTTTCTTCCCTTGCTTTTTGGGGAGGGGTCTGTCTGGTAGGACGCTGGTCTGGCCCCCACCTCTGTTCTGTGCCTGGGAGGAGGACACAGAACCTGAGCAACGTCCTCCTCTGCCTGGCTGGAGGGGAAAGGCCTTCCCAGGAGAGCTGGAGGTTCTTGGTGGGATGAGTGTCATAGGAGAAGGTGGCCCTTCTGGTTCCTCAGTTCCCATTCCTGCCTTCAGGAGGGACTGGTGTCCTGCAGGAGGGACCCCCCCCAAGCTTTACCTTTCCCTTTGTCTGAACTTCTTCAGTTCTTCTGGGATTTTGGTGGTTTGGTGTTTTTTTTTTAAGTTGCCGCATTGAAAGTTTGCAGGTATTTGTTTTCCAACCCTTCAAAGCACGGCACTTTTTCCTTCGAAGAAGAAACATCCTTATTTATCTTCAATCCCATTCTCTGGAGAATGGGATTCTCTCCCATTCAGCTGGAGGAGAAAGGGAGAAGCCACTTTCACCCCGTAGCTGGCCCCGAGGGGTGACTCTGTGGGGCAGAGCGACCCCGGGCAGCGAGGACCGTTTGACATTTCTTTGCTGTTTTTAAGGAAGAAAGTGGGTGTTGTGCTATTTTAGGAAAAAAAACCCAACCCTTAGAGGGAAAGGTGAGTGCAGCTTCCTCAGGAGGGTCGCCCTGATGCAGAATCACCTCCTGGGAAGGACCCACCAGCCCTTTGGGGGGGTCTCACACCCCGGGGTCGCAGCAGCTCTTGGGGAAAAAGCCACTGGGGTGTTCCAGGGAAGGTGTAGGAGTTAGTCCGAGTGTTGCCGATTGAAAGGTAGTTATTTTAGAGGTTTGTTTTTTTTTTCTTCTTTTTGTTTGAGGTTTGCTGTTGGTTTTTTTTTGGCCTGTGTAAGATTTGCCTTTATCCTCGCCCGAGCGACCCCGCGGGCTTGGGCTGCGGTTCCTCTCTCTGCTGGAGCTGAAGGGGAGCCGCCAGGAATTTTTACTCCTGGAATGTTTCTTGAACAAGCAAACGGCTAAAACTGGGGGGGGTGGGAAGGGGGGGTTGTGTGGCTCAGCCAAAAACAACCATTGAACCTTCAGGAGAACTGAAATGTGACAACGCTGGAGCATCATCTGGGAGTGTTTGCTCCTTCCATCCTTCCTCTATAACCAATAGGAAAAAAAATATCTGAATTTAAACTTGAGCTGGGAGGGAAATCCCCCATGTGGGAGGGTGCCGGGGGGGCGGGGGGGCAGTGTCACAGCCCCACAAGCTTTGAAGAAATGGGGTTTCCTCAAAAGTTGGAAAAGCTGCTCCTGAAACCCTGGTGGAGACTTTGACGGTGCCTCGAAACGGCCACGGATTCAAAGCTGAACCCGTGGGGTGGGGAGCAGCGGGGCCCCCCCTGGGCAGGGTGGAATTGGGGGGGGGGCACGATTTGGGGCAGCTCCTTTGTTTCTGGGAGTCACATCCCCCCCCCCGAGGCTGAAGCAGCCGGGCCAGGGCAGAGGCCGCGCAGCTGAAGGCGCAACGCAGCCCCAAATATTTTGGCCGCGCTATA
>NW_015090955.1:179289-184059 GCF_001431845.1 Calidris pugnax | reverse complement strand
GGCGGTTGTGTGGCTCAGCCAAAAACAACCATTGAACCTTCAGGAGAACTGAAATGTGACAACGCTGGAGCATCATCTGGGAGTGTTTGCTCCTTCCATCCTTCCTCTATAACCAATAGGAAAAAAAATATCTGAATTTAAACTTGAGCGGGGAGGGAAACCCCCCATGTGGGGGGGTGCCGGGGGGGGGGGGGGGCAGTGTCACAGCCCCACAAGCTTTGAAGAAATGGGGTTTCCTCAAAAGTTGGAAAAGCTGCTCCTGAAACCCTGGTGGAGACTTTGACGGTGCCTCGAAACGGCCACGGATTCAAAGCTGAACCCCCCCCGGGTGCTCCACCTCCACCCCCCACCCATCAGTATTTATTTTTTTGTAAAATTCATTGTGTCTGAAGCTTTGAGTCCAGTTCAAATACCGTCCTTTGAAACAAAGGCATTTTACATTTACAGATAATGTATTTTTATTCTCATAGTTTGTTTTTCAATTTACTTGCAGCTGTCAAGTTCAATAAAATGTGACATCAATCTCTGTCGTCTCCGAGGGGAGGATCGGGGCTGTTTTTACTGTGATGTTTCTCGTTCTAGGCCTGTGGTGTGTATAAACTGGAGAGTTTCTGCCTCTGGGTGAGTAAGGAGGGGAAGGGGAGCCAGTGCTAGTTTGTTTTTCAATTTACTTGCAGCTGTCAAGTTCAATAAAATGTGACATCAATCTCTGTCGTCTCCGAGGGGAGGATCAGGGCCGTTTTTACTGTGATGTTTCTTGTTCTAGGCCTGTGGTGTGTATAAACTGGAGAGTTTCTGCCTCTGGGTGAGTAAGAAGGGGAATTTTGGGGCAGGTGGGGGTCTCCCCCCACCCTGGGAATACTCAACAAACAGCCCTTGGTGTCACCACAACCCTGGGCTGGGTTATTTCAGGCCAATATAAATCCCACACCTGCAAACTGGAGCTTGGAGGAGCATTGTCCAGCCCTTGAGGTGAAGTGTTTGGGGTTAAATCAGTTTAGTGGTGAGACCCCAGGGGCCATAACCCACCTCCGAGGTGGTGAAGATCCAGCAACTGGCAGGAGTTCGACTAAACCAAGGAGAAATAAAGCACAAATGTAATAGGAGAGACAATCCTCGGGGTGAGCCTTAAGGCCCTGTGCTCTCCGGGGAAGGAAAGGTTAATTGTAAACTTTTGGGCTCAAAGGCAGAACCACCAGCGAGTGGCAGCCACAAAGAGAGCTCGTTAAGGACTGATGACTCCCTGTGTGTAATAATGGGAGTTGGTCACATCCCACCTCACGCAGTGCATGTACATTTATTTCAGTTCCACTCTGAGAAGCTTCATGTTTGTTCCTTCGTTTGAGACCCAATTATAACCATTATAAGGTCATTTTCCACAGCCTGGGGCAGGAGCTTGGTGGGGAAGGGGCTCACCTGGCAAAGAAGCAGTGGCACAGGGTGGCTCCAGCCCAATTTATTGTGTGGGGGAGGAAGGATGCACGTGGGGGCGTCGCTACGTCTCACAGTCCTCAGGAATGGTGGTGGTGATAATTAGTGATTGCTCCATCACGTCCGCCGGGGAGAAGTTCTGGTTGGAGCAGAGTCTCTGCACGGGGATCTCCTCGGGCAGGGCCCCGCGGGACAAGGACTCCACGATGACCTCGGCCGAGCCCACCTCCAGCTGGGGGGGCGGCTGCAGGGCCCCCACCACCGCCTTCTCGTCCTCGATCACCAGGTTCCGCAGCTTCCGCTGCCGCGGGTTGTAGTTCTCCACCCGGTCGTGGATCTCCATGTGTCTCCGCAGGTGAGCCTGCCAAGGGAAGGGACTGGTGACGGTCTGGAGCCACGATGGCTTGGGGGGGTCCCCAGTGCTTTTGGGGGTGCTCACCTGCCGCGTGAACTTGTAGCCACACTCGGTGCACTCGAATTTCCTCACTCCCTTGTGCCGGCGGACGTGGACCCGCAGCTGCTCCACGGCTGAGGAAGGAAGGGGGAAGCCTTTTGGTGGTGGCACCAGCGTGGTGCCATCGTGGCAGCCACGGTGACACGTCCCCAACCCCCCCTGCAGCGCTACAGGCTGGGGGAAGTGTGGCTGGAGCTGCCTGGAGGAAAGAGACCTGGGGGTTCGAGTTGACAAACGGCTGAATATGAGCCGGCGTGTGCCCAGGGGGGCAAGAAAGCCAATGGCATCCTGGCTTGTATCAAAAATAGTGTGACCAGCAGAAGCAGGGAGGTGATTGTGCCCCTGGACTCAGCACTGGGGAGGCCACACCTCGAGTGTTGTGTCCAGTTTTGGGCACCTCAATCCAAGAGAGATCTGGAGGTGCTGGAGCGAGTGCAGAGGAGGGCAACGAAGCTGGTGAGGGGGCTGGAAAACAAATCGTGTGAGGAGCGGCTGAGGGAGTTGGGGCTGTTTAGTGTGAGGAAGAGGAGGCTGAGGGGAGACCTCATCACTCTCTACAACTTCGTGAAAGGACACTGTAGAGAGGTTGGTGCTGGTCTCTTCTCACAGGTAATTAGTGACAGAACGAGAGGGAATGGCTTCAAGCTCCAACAGGGGAGGTTTAGATTGAACATTAGGAAGGAATTTTTCACAGAAAGAGTGGTCGGGCATTGGAACAGGCTGCCCAGGGAGGGGGTGGAGTCCCCATCCCTGGCTGTGTTTAAGGGCCGTTTAGATGCAGTGCTGAGGGACATGGTGTAGGGGAGGACTTTGTAGAGTAGGGGAGATGGTTGGACTCGATGATCCCGAGGGTCTCTTCCAACCTAGACCATTCTATGACTCTAAGGAGGCTCCAGCCCGGCCGTTCCAACCTGAACGATTCTATGATTCTCTGACTCTAAGGAGGCTCCAGCCCAAACATTACCTTTGAAGGTTTTGCCACAGATCTGGCAGAAGTGGGGCCGTCCCTCCTGGTGCCGACTGGCCACGTGCCTCAGCAGCGGCCCCTTCTCGGTGAAGCGCTGCTCGCAGAACTCACAGCTGAAGGGGCGCTCCCCGGTGTGGGTCCGGTTGTGCTTGTCCAGGCTCGCTGCCAGACGTGGGGGGGGAAAAATTGGGGGTCACAGTGGGGCACACACCCCCCATTTGGGGACAGGTAGGAGCCACGACAGTGAAGACCGCACACTCGCGGTGCAGGTTGGGTTGGGAAGGGTTAGAAGCAGCAGGGTTAGAAGTCCGGGCTAAGCATTTTGGGGGAAAACTCTTCAATTTCTTCCTCTTTTGTGCCGTGAGGGTAACGGAGAGAAGAGGAAGGTGCCTTCCTCAGTGTTAGGCAGGGACTCACAGGAGCGTGGTGTTGCTCCCGGGGGAATGGGGCAGGAGGAGGTGGGTTTTACTCTCTGGGGGGGCAGGAAGAGGTGGGTTTTACACTCTGGGGGTCCCCGGATCGCGGTGCCCGGCCCCCCCAGCCCCAGTCCCATGCCCCGGGGGTACCTTGTGTGCGGAAGGTCTTGCCACAGAGGTGGCACTGGAAGGGCTTCTCGCCCGTGTGCGTGCGCAGGTGCATGTTGAGGTTGGCTTTCTGGGTGAAGGCGTGGTGGCAGAACTCACAAACGTAGGGACGCTCGTTCCTGCAGGCAGGGGAGACCATCTCTTCATCTCTGCCCCCCCAGCAGCTGCTGCCCCTTGCCCAAAGCCCTTGTAATTAAACCCTACCCCAACCTAGAGCATTTTGGAGGCCCACAAAAGCTTTTCTGCTCCCACCCCGATGCCTCCCACCCCTTGGGTGTTACAACCAGCCCAGCAAACAGAACAGGGAGGCTGAGTGTGGGGGGCTGGCACGCATTTTCCACTTCAAGAACAGGGATTAGCCAGGCTGGGGAGCCTCAGCCATCACCTGTAGGGCTATGGTCACACACTGGGAGGAGCATTGGTGGTCTGCACTCCCTTTGGGAGGGAGAAGCAGAATGCCATTAGCCCCTCACCACATTTCTGGCAGAATTTTGAGCCCAGCACCTCGGGCGAGCGGGTGCTTGCTGCCCTCCAGCCACCTCCTCTCCCCAACACCTCGGTGGAGGAAGCACAGGCCACAGGTCACCTCCTACCTGTGCTTGGCCTTGATGTGCATCTGCAGGCCGTTCCGACTGGAGGCCCTGTGCCCACACTCCTCACACACAAACAGCTTCTCTCCCCGGTGCTTGAAGGCCTCGTGCAGGCGCAGCTCTGTCCGAGACAGAAAGCACTTGGAGCAGGTCGAGCACTGCAAGGCCACAGGAGAGCGTGGGGTTAGGCAGCTCGCCCGGCCACCCCCACAGCATCCACCCTCCCTCCACTGCTGCTCTGGGGTCCCCCAAAAAGCACCCCCATCTTCCAGACCCCTAACAAGAGCCAAAAATGAAATGCTGGTCACTGCTTGGGTCTGTCAGCGTGGGGTTAGGCAGCTCGCCCGGCCACCCCCACAGCATCCACCCTCCCTCCACTGCTGCTCTGGGGTCCCCCAAAAAGCACCCCCATCTTCCAGACCCCTAACAAGAGCCAAAAATGAAATGCTGGTCACTGCTTGGGTCTGTCAGCCAAAAAAGTGACCATGGCTGCTCCAATGGGATGAGTTTCAACAAGGGCGAGTGCAAGGTCCTGCACTTGAGCCACAATAACCCCCTGCAGCGCTACAGGCTGGGGGAAGTGTGGCTGGAGCTGCCTGGAGGAAAGAGACCTGGGGGTTCTCGTTGACAAACGGCTGAATATGAGCCGGCCGTGTGCCCAGGGGGGCAAGAAAGCCAATGGCATCCTGGCTTGTATCAAAAATAGTGTGACCAGCAGAAGTAGGGAGGTGATTGTGCCCCTGT
>NW_015090955.1:176523-178943 GCF_001431845.1 Calidris pugnax | reverse complement strand
CCATCCCTGGCTGTGTTTAAGGGCCGTTTAGATGGGGTACTGAGGGACATGGTGTAGGGGAGGACTTTGTAGAGTAGGGGAGATGGTTGGACTCGATGATCCCAAGGGTCTCTTCCAACCTGAACGATTCTATGATTCTATGTACCCAACCCCCCTGTTCCCAGCAGCTCTGTAACTCCCCGCCTCGCTGAGCACAGCCAGACAGGACAACGGGCACCATTTTCTTGGCACAGGATAATTCCACCCCCCCCAGCAGCCCCCCTGCTGCCCACCCGCTCCCCTTACTGCGTGGGGCTTCGGGGCGCCGTGCAGCTTTATCATGTGGCTCTGCAGGTCCTTCTTCTGCATGAACTGCTGGGCACAGGAGGAGCACTGAAAGGCAGGAGAGGGGGGGGGTCAGCTGCCAGCGGCCCCCCCAAGCAGTGATTTTGGTGCAAGGGGAGGATCAGGGGGCCACAGGCTGGGGAGCACTGGTCTGATGCTGGATCAGGCCACCCCAAAACAGAAAGACTTGTCCCCTCCTCTGTGCCAGCCTCCAGCAGCCATCTGTAGGGACGCCAAAAGTGGGTGCTGCTGACCTTGTAGGGCATCTCCCCCGTGTGTGACACCATGTGCAGCCGCAGCTCCATTCGCCTCTTGAACACCTCCTGGCAGACGGAGCAGGTGAAAACCTGCAAGAGACAAGAGAGGCATCAGCTTCTGCAGAACTGAGAGCCTGAGGGGAAATCCACGGCTCAGACCAGAGCTGGCACCTGGATATGAAGTTTAACCCACACCCCCAGCGATCTGGATCTTTTATGGTACAAAGAGTGTCCTTATTGCTTGAAAAAAACCAGACAAAATGAGAGTTATTTGGAAAATCAGACAAAAGCCACTGCCATCCCCATCAGCAGCAGATCTGGGGGGGCTCTGGCTGTGGCACACATGCTGTGCAGCACTGATGAGGGGTGGTTTTTTTCAGTAGCAGGGTATGACATGGACTGTGGCTGGAAAAAGGCTCGAATTTTGCTCCTACAAAACGGCACCCGCTTTCCAGAGCACGGGCAGCACCTCCCCGGCCATACCTGCTCGGATCGGTTCATGCAATTCCTGGCTTCGTGTTCCAGGAGATTCTCTTTTCTAAAATAGCATTTGCCGCATTTGGAACATTCAAATGGCTTTTCTCCAGTGTGTTTCCTGGGGGGAAAGAAACAGAGAGCATCCGTCACTGCCGGTCTCACAGCAGAGATGCACAAACAGGCCCAGTGAGGACACTGGGAATTTCACTGAATTTCACTGAATTTTTAGAGTTGGAAGGGACCATAGAGACCATCCAGTCCAACCCCCCTGCTGAAGCAGGTTTGCCCAGAGCTTGTCAGAGCATGTTACTCAGGAGCATCCAGGTGGGGCTTGAAGATCTCCAGAGAAGGGGACTCCACACCCTCCCTGGGCAGCCTGTTCCAGGGCTCTGCCACCCTCACCCCAAAGAAGTTTCTCCTCATATTTGAGTGGAACCTCTTCTGTTCCAACTTGTGCCCGTTGCCCCTCGTCCTCTCACTGGGAACCACTGAAAAGAGTCTGGCTCCCTCCTCCTTCAACCCACCCTTGAGACACTTGTCAGCATTGATAAGGTCTCCCCTCAGCCTTCTCTTCTCCAGACTAAAGAGTCCCAGCTCTCTCAGTCTCTCCTCATCAGGGAGATGCTCCAGTCCTTGAATCATCTTTGTTGCCCTTCGCTGGACTCTTTCTAGTAGTTCCCTGTCCCTCTTGAACTGGGGAGCCCAGAACTGGACGCAGGATTCCAGTTGTGGCCTCCCCAGTGCAGAGCAGAGGGGGAGAATGACTTCCCTTGACCTGCTGGCCACACTCTTCCCTATGCAACCCAAGATACCATTGGCCTTCCTGGCCACAAGAGCACACTGCTTGCTCATTGTCATTTTACTGGGAAGGAGAGGCAGCTTCTACACCCCCCAGGGCCAATATTTAGAATCACCCAAACGCTCCCTCTCGTGCCAGCTTTGATGCCCCCGCCGGAGTGCAGTCAAGCTGTTGGTGCCCCCACTGTGCCCCACAGATCCCCCATGTCGTAGGGCTACGGTTTGTGCAGGCAAGAGAAGCTTGTGCCCTCTCTGCAGGCACCACTTTGCTCTCAACCATCACCCTGAAGCCCCTCACGGAGCTCGGCCACCCCACTGCGCTCCCACAGCCCCAGCACACACACCCCACAGCGTGCTGCCCCCCCCAACCCGGGCAGAAGAGACCTCCCTTTCCGCCCCAGGAGCACCCCCCTGTTGCCCACCCCCCGTGGAGGCAGAACAGAATCACAGAATCTTCTAGGTTGGAAGGGACCTTAAAGATCATCTTGTCCAACCGTCAACCTCACTGACAAAAACAGCCACCCACCCAACAAACAAGGAGCATCATCACTAAACCAGACCTCC
>NW_015090955.1:165768-166583 GCF_001431845.1 Calidris pugnax | reverse complement strand
CAGCCCCAGCACACACACCCCACAGCGTGCTGCCCCCCCCAACCCGGGCAGAAGAGACCTCCCTTTCCGCCCCAGGAGCACCCCCCTGTTGCCCACCCCCCGTGGAGGCAGAACAGAATCACAGAATCTTCTAGGTTGGAAGGGACCTTAAAGATCATCTTGTCCAACCCTCAACCTAATTTTGACAAAAATAGACACCCACACAACAAACAAGGAGCATCATCACTAAACCATACCTCCCAGCACTACATCAACCCCTCTTTTGAACACCTCCAGGGATGGGGCCTCAACCACCTCCCTGGGCAGCCCATTCCAGTGTCTGATAACCCTTTCAGTGAAAACATTTTTCCTAATATCCAGCCTGAGAACGACCCGCTGCGAGTCCCGGCGCAAGAACACAAAGGGAGAAGGAAAAGTTTCGGAGCATTTACCTGTTGTGCACTTTAAGGTAATATTTGCTGAGGAAGGTTTTATGACACGTGGGGCACTCAACCGGCACCGCTGGACCTTTTCTGCTCCCCGCCGTCCCCGCCACCCCCGTGCTGCCAGGCGCCTTCCCCGGGGAGGGGGGACTCTTTTTGCTCCGCAGGGCCTTTTTCTCGGGAAGGGACTCGCCATCGTCGTCGTCGTCCCCCCGCCCGCCGTCGCCCGCCGCTGCCTCCTTCGGAACCGGGGGGGTGGCCTGCGGGGGAACAGGCGGCCATCACCGCGCCTCTCGGCCGACCCTCCCTACCCGCTTTCCCCCCCCTCCTTTCCCGTCCCCCTCACGCACCGCTTGCCCGCCGGGCTGCGGGGGCGTCGCGGCCGCGATATCG
>NW_015090955.1:159195-165758 GCF_001431845.1 Calidris pugnax | reverse complement strand
GGCGGCCGGTGTAGAAGAAATCGAGGAGGAGCTGGAAGGTGTCGGCCAGGCCTTCGGGCAGCGCTACCGGCCCGCCGGGGCCGCGGGCGCGGAAGAAACGGGAGCAGCTGGCGAGCACCGGCCAGTGAGCGCGGAACTCCCGCCCGCCCACGCCCAGCGTCGCGTCGCAGAACTGCCCCGCGGCGCGCTGCCGGTTGAGCTCCCGCAGGACGCGGACGCTGTGCGCCGCCGCTGCCGCCATGGCCCCGCGTCGCTACCGAGCCCCACCGCCCGCCGCCATCTTGGCAGCGCCGGATGTGGCGTTAGGGGAGCGACGGTTGCCGGCGCGCCGGAAGTGACGCACGGGAGCGGCGGCCGGAAGAGAAGCGGGAGGGCGCCTCAGGGCCCGGTGGAGGCGGCGGGGTCGGGCCTCCGCGTCCCGGGCGGGTCAGGCGTCGGCTAAGCGCCGCGTGTAGCGCTGGATGGCCATCTGGAAGTGCTCGGGAGTGTTGAGGTGCGGCCGCAGCAGGATGACGAAGGCCTTCGGGAGGAAATAGCCGCCTAGCAGCGCGCCCAGCGGGCAGAGGGCGCCCAGCACCCGGACCGCCGCCGCCGCCCGGCCGCGCAAAACGCCCTGCGTGCAGAGGATGGCGGCGGAGCAAGCGAGCTGCAGGAGCAGGCTGCAAGTGAGGGATTTGGCCTCGTTGTAGCTGGCGGGCAGGTCTTTGCCCGCGTAGCTGAGGGCGAAGCAGCCGGCGCTGAGCAGCACGGTGTAGGCGCTGGCGGCCGTCCGGCTCCCCGCCGTGCTCGGGCCGCACTCCAGCACCACCCGCTCGGGCCAGGCGCCGTAATTCCTCCGCGGCACCGAAGGGCTGGCGGCCTCGGCGGCAAGGCACAGCACGGCCTGGGCCGCCGTGCTGGTGGCGATGAAGAGCACCGGCCCCTTGCGGCGCTGCCAGGCCTCGTAGAGGGCCGGCCAGCGGGCGTTGAGCTTGAAGATGCAGATGATCTGGAAGGAGCGTGTTGCCACGCACGAGAGGAAGACGGTGAAGCTGATGGCTAAGAGGGGGAGCCGCAGCAGGCACGTGTGCCGGGTGGGCTCCCCGAAATGGCAGAAGAGGCTGCTGCAGGCACAGGCCAGAGAGCCCAGCATGAGGAAGCACATCTTCCCACCCGCCGACTTCACCACCGGAGTGGAGGCGTTGAGGGCAAAGAGGATGGCCAGCCCTGCCATGAGCAGCAGGAGGAGGATGGTGGGGGTCAGCAATGCCCAGGAGATGGGGTCAGACCAGGACAGGAACTCAACGGTCCGGTTGAAGCAAGCTTCACTCCCTGCTGGGGCCCACTCATCTACAATGCCCAGGAGATGGGGTCAGACCAGGACAGGAACTCGACGGTCCGGTTGAAGCAAGCTTCGCTCCTTGCTGGGGCCCACTCATCTGCCCTGCAGGACTGGCAGCTGTAGAGGTCTGCGGAGGACACAAGCCCAGGAGGTGACAGAGGCACCTGGCACACCACTGGTAAGAGATCTGTCACCGTGCAGCACCCTGCCCTTGCAGCCCCATGGGTTCTCTGCGAGAGCTGCCCACTGCTTGCATCCTGTTCCTTCCCCTTGGGTGGGAAGCGGTTTGTGCCTCCAGCAGTAACCTGCGAAGGCTGAGAAGGGTCTGCAGCAGCCCCCCTTCCGCAGGCTGGGGTATGGGACAGTAATGTTTGGGGGCTTCCCTGCTCCCCCTGTTACCCAGAGCTGGCTGTTTTCGCTCCCCGCAGCCCTAGTGTGGGCTGAGGCTGCCCCAAAGGGGTTTGTCATTCATAGAATCATAGAATTGTCCAGGCCGGAAGGGACCTCCAAAGGCCATCTAGTCCGACCTCCCCACAGTCAGCAGGGACACCCCCAACTAGACCAGGTTGCCCAGGGCCTCGTCGAGCCTCTCCTTGAATATCTCCAGGGAAGGGGCCTCAACCACCTCCCTGGGCAACCTGTTCCAGTGCTCCACCACCCTCACAGTAAAGAACCCCCTCCTAATCTCCAACCTAAATCTGTTCCCCTCCAGCTTGAAGCAGTCATTGTGGCTGGTGACAGTGAGACAGGAGATTCCTCCCCGCTGTCTCAGGCAGGGGACATTTCCATACACCAGCTGCTGGTGACCGCGTGGTGTGGAAGCCTCCAGTGCCATCTGGGGCACAAAGGCAACCACCAGGTTGAATTTCCCTGCCGGAGGATGTGGTGCAGGAAGCAGCTGGTGGGGCCGGAAGTCCCTTGTCCCCTGACTGTAGGAGAAGGGGCTCTGTTGGTGCCATCTCCCACTGGGTGTTTGTCAGGGTGTGCCCAGCTGCGGGCAGCGCTCCCCGGAAAGCACAGGGTTTTGCATACCCGTGGGTTCAGCCCCACCATGCCCAGGTGAGCTCGGAAGCTTTTACTGACCACAGGGAGGAAAAGAGAGAGTGGGAGGGAAGAGGATGTGGGAATGGCGAGGTGGAATCAAGGAGGAGGAAGCAGGGTGCAGGCAGGGGAGGGGAGCAGCCCCCCCGGGATGTACTGACCCGATCTGTTGAGGAAGGTTCCTGCCGGACAGGCCACGCAGCTGAAGCAGCACCGGTGGCGGCTCCGCTGCAGCCGCTTCTCCCCGGGCTGACAGGCCTGGGAGCACAGTGAGGTGGGGGCCTGGGGGGAGCACAGCAAGGGTCAGGCAGCCAGTGGGGTGGGCAGCAGGACACCCCCCAGGGAGTGCCAGCCAGCTTGCTGCCAGCTTTCAGGACAGACCCTGGGCAGGAGCCAAGAGCTCACCACATTGTGGTTTTTACGGAGGCGGTAGGAAAATGAGACTGTTTAAAGGTAAAAGTAGGAGCCTTTTCGGTTTGCGTGCCCTGCTTTTTTTTTGTGGAAGGATAAAAGCTGATACTCATCAAGCACATCACCCCCACATACCACCTCCGTCTGCCCTCATTTCTGTCCTGCTTTGGGGAAATACCCCAGAACTGGCGGTGTTTGGGACACAGCTGGCTCGGCAGTAAGCAATAAATAAGGTGTGGATGCAGAACAATACCTGGCCATCTTCAGTGTGCCACAGGATTTTGTCCTGGTCAATGCTCAGCCTGTCGGGGTTCACACTGAAAGCCCCCACCACGTTGAAAGCCCAGCTCGGGCCACTCCAGTTCCACATGATGATGTTGTAACCTTTCCGAATGTCCCCGTTGGCATCAAAAGAGATGTGGCTCTTGGACAGGGTGAAGTTTACTTGCTTGATTTTTTGTAAGAGCTGTAAAACAAGAGTAAGAGAAGGGCCACTGAGGAGTGCCTTGTCTCGGGAGGGAGTTGTGCTGGAGGGAAAGCCCCTTCTCTGCTCTGGCTCCTCTTTCCAACCCCCAACAGCCGCACAAGTCCCAGTTGCAGGAAATCCCTTGCGAGGGGCTGGTGACAGAGGGACAGAAGGGACCTAGGGCAGGGGTCTGGGTCTAGACCCAAGCTGCTTTACCTGTGGTGGGTGGCTGAAGCCCACGAGGCTCTTCAGCTGGGACGTGAGCCTTTCAGGGGGACAGAGAACCCCCGCGCACAAGGGGAAGATCCTTCCCTCTGAGGACAGATCCTCATGGATCCTCTTTCACAAAGAATATCCTTCCTCCCGTTGCTCTTACCTGCCAGGGATAGACTGTGCCTTTGCTGCACACCCCTGAGGTGCAGCCCAGCAGGTCGTGGAGGCCGTGGGCCACCGCATAGACGGCCGAGTACACGTTGAAGGAGGCCTGAGCATCGTACATGTCAGGGGCAGTGGTGAGTGAGTGGCCCTGCCAGGGATAGACTGTGCCTTTGCTGCAGGCTCCTGAGGCACAGCCCAGCAGGTCGTGGAGGCCGTGGGCCACCGCATAGACGGCCGAGTACACGTTGAAGGAGGCCTGAGCATCGTACATGTCAGGGGCAGTGGTGAGTGAGTGGCAGTTGGTGCAGCCCAGCTGGGTGCACCCTTCCGTGTCTTCCCCCCCCTCCATCCTGCCAGTATATTCAGCCATGGCACTGTCTTCTGCTGCCTTCCACGACTTAAAGCGCTCCAGCATGGAGAACTCGATCTCCTGCACCGCCATCCCAAGCACCGAGCCGATACTCTGGATGCCAGGCACCTCCCAGATCGTTTGGGCTAACGACCAGTCCTCGGAGCCCACCCACACCATCCCCGTGACGTTCTTCTGCACCACCACCTCAAAGAACGGGCGGGCGATTTGCCTGGTGGAGAAGACGACGGTGACGTTGACCCTGACGTCCCTGAGGATTCTGACCAGGTTGTGGAGCTCCGGGCTGCTGGCATCTTTGTTGGGGGGGATGATGCCTTGGTAGGCAACGCACACGTCGCTGGCGGCCAGCAGCTTGTAGAGGGCATCCAGGCCATCCCTGCCGTAGGTGTTGTCGCTGCCCAGCAGCGCGACCCAGGTCCAGCCAAACTGCTGCAGCAGCAGGAAAATGGCCTTCACTTGCTGCCGGTCGCTGGGAATGGTGCGCAGGAAGGAGGGGTAGAACCGCTTCAGGCTCAGCGTCTCCAAGGTGGCTTCGTAGCTGATCTGTAAAGGGAGAGAGGAGAAAGGGAGGTTGTACTCTCCGAGGCAGCGACACCACAGGATCTACTGGCACAGGCAGCCCATCTCTTGAAGAGACCCAGCCCTGGGCAGGGAATGGACCCAAAGCCAAACATGGTGCAGAGAAACCTTTGGAGGACAGCGAGGCAGCCACAGTTCCTCCTGCCCCTGGGGAAGAGGTTCAGGCTGGATATTAGGAAAAATGTTTTCACCAAAAGGGTTCTCAGCCATTGGAATGGGCTGCCCAGGGAGGTGGTTGAGGCCCCATCCCTGGAGGTGTTCAAAAGAGGGGTTGATGTAGTGCTGGGAGGTATGGTTTAGTGATGATGCTCCTTGTTTGTTGTGTGGGTGTCTATTTTTGTCAGTTAGGTTGACGGTTGGCCAAGATGATCTTTAAGGTCCCTTGCAACCTAGAAGATTCTGTGATTCTGTGAAGAGCACGCAGGGGCTGCATTTCCAGCTCAGCTCCAAGCCCGTCCTCCCTCCGACCATTACTAGGGATCCCTTGTCTCCCCTGCCAACAGGATCCCTTGTCTCCCCTGCCGTGCTTACCTCAGGGACGAGGAAGACACCGAGGATGGCTGCCGTGGTGAGGGCCAGCCGGGTGCTGTCGGGGCCGATGACGGCCACCGCCTGGGGCTGGTAGCGACGGAAGGTGGGGAGCACCTGGACCTGCTGGCCACCTTTCTCTACCAGGGCGCGCAGCGTGGCGTGCAGGTTGGCAGGCTCCGAGCAGGTGTCGTGGATGTCGTAGCCCAGGGTGACGTTGGGCAGGAGCCCGCTGGAGTTGTTGATCTCCCCCACGGCGAAGCGCATGGCCTGCGACATGCAGTACCCATGGCTCTTGAAGGTGGTGGAGGGGCTACGGGACAGGAGAAGTGGTTGTCAGGGCAGAAAAACGGGCAGGAGCCCGCTGGAGTTGTTGATCTCCCCCACGGCGAAGCGCATGGCCTGCGACATGCAGTACCCATGGCTCTTGAAGGTGGTGGAGGGGCTACGGGACAGGAGAAGTGGTTGTCAGGGCAGAAAAACTGCAATTTCACTGAATTTTTAGAGTTGGAAGGGACCATAGAGATCATCCAGTCCAACCCCCCTGCTGAAGCAGGATTGCCCAGAGCTTGTCAGAGCATGTTACTCAGGAGCATCCAGGTGGGGCTTGAAAATCTCCAAAGAAGGGGAGTATCTCTGATTAGCACACTTAATTTCGGCTTAGTTTTTGGTGGAGCAAAGTGGGCTGACATAGTCCTGGGGTGAAAACCAGGCTCCTGACCCCCTGCAAAGCCCATCTGGTGGAGCTGGGAATGCAAAGGGGTGGTCACATCCCAATGGAGAGGGTCGGGCTCTGCAGAGTCGGCGTGGCCAGCGCTGGCGCCCAACACCTTGTCCCCCACAGCACATGATAATTTACAGTAAAAGAAGATTGCAAAGTCAAATTAAAATAAAAAAATGATAAAATTCAAGTGAGGTGGTACTTCTGTGGGAGCACGCTCTCTGGTACAGCTCCCCATAAGCACTGTTGCATAAATACCGATTTTGCACCGTACTCTCAGCCCCTCCCCAAGCCCAGCACCCAGAAGATGAAGGCGGGCAATTTGCCACGAGCAATCACAGCCCTCTGACCAGAAGCCATCCCTCCTGGGGTCCATCCGAGGGCACCCAGTGGACCTGCAGTGCTTGCCCTCGCTGCGTGCCCGGGGGCCAGCCCATGCCATCCTGGTCACGGTCGGTGCTTCAGCCTGGCTCACACCACCCCAAAAGCAGGAGTTTAGTCATAGAATCATAGAATCGTTCAGGTTGGAAGAGACCCTTGGGATCATCGAGTCCAACCATCTCCCCTACTCTACAAAGTCCTCCCCTACACCATGTCCCTCAGCACTGCATCTAAACGGCCCTTAAACACAGCCAGGGATGGGGACTCCACCCCCTCCCTGGGCAGCCTGTTCCAATGCCCGACCACTCTTTCTGTGAAAAATTCCTTCCTAATGTTCAATCTAAACCTCCCCTGTTGGAGCTTGAAG
>NW_015090955.1:157635-158998 GCF_001431845.1 Calidris pugnax | reverse complement strand
TTCCCCCAGCCTGTAGCGCTGCAGGGGGTTATTGTGGCCCAAGTGCAGGACCTTGCACTTGCCCTTGTTGAAACTCATCCCATTGGCATTGGCCCGGTGATCCAATCTCTCTAGATCCTCTTGCAAAGCTTCCCTATCCTAGTCCATCTGGCAACCATAACCTCTCCTGTGGGTTGTAAACAAGTTCGTTAAGTAGGTGGTTGTCTTCTTCTTCAGGTGGCTGCTTGGGGACACCGAGGTTCCGGGCAGCTGCAGGACCTAGTGCTCCACACCCTCCCTGGGCAGCCTCTTCCAGGGCTCTGCCACCCTTCACCGTGAAGAAATTTTTTGGGGGTATGGGGGTTGAAACCGGGGCAGCGAAGAGTAGGTGGTTGTCGTCTTCTTCTTCTTCTTCTTCAGGTGGCTGCTTGGGGACACCGAGGTTCCGGGCAGCCGCAGGACCTAGTGCTCCACACCCTCCCTGGGCAGCCTCTTCCAGGGCTCTGCCACCCTCACCGTGAAGAAGTTTTTTGGGGGTGTGGGGGTTGATACCGGGGCAGCGAAAGGACTCACCGTTCGCAGCCGAGCACCACCGGGCGGTCGGCGGTTCGCGGCGGCGAGGTGTGGATGGGGAAGAGCCCGGCCAGGCGGTAATCCCCGCGGCTGGTGAAGGCGGTAGCGGCGGCGCAGAGGCAGAACAGGGCGGGCAGCGGCATGGCGGGGCGGTGCCGGGCGGCGGGCGGCGCCTTTTAACGGAGAAGGCGGCGCCAGGCCCGGGGACCGGCCCCCGGAGGAGGCGGAGGGTAGGCCGTAAGCCGCCATGCCCGCCCGGCGCGGCCCACCGTCCCGCCGCCCCCGTCGGGCCGCGTCCCGCGGGGGCCGGGCGGAGGCGGCAAAAAAAAAATAAAATAAAATAATGATAAAATTCAAGTGAGGTGGTACTTCTGTGGGAGCAGGCTCTCTGGGACAGCTCCCCATAAGCACTGTTGCATAAATACCGATTTTGCACCGTACTCTCAGCCCCTCCCCAAGCCCAGCACCCAGAAGATGAAGGCGGGCAATTTGCCACGAGCAATCACAGCCCTCTGACCAGAAGCCATCCCTTCTGATGTCCATCCGAGGGCATGCAGTGGTCCTGGCGTGCTTGCCCTCGTCGCGTGCCCGGGGGCCAGCCCGTGCCATCCCGGTCACGCTCAGTGCTTCAGCCTGGCTCACACCACCCCAAAAGCAGGAGTTTAGTCATAGAATCATAGAATCGTCTAGGTTGGAAGAGACCCTCGGAATCATCGAGTCCAACCATCTCCCCTACTCTACAAAGTCCTCCCCTACACCATGTCCCTCAGCACTGCATCGAAACGGCCCTTAAACACAGCCAGGGATGGGG
>NW_015090955.1:135613-156506 GCF_001431845.1 Calidris pugnax | reverse complement strand
GCGGGCCTGGCGGCTGTGGAAGCGGCGGAGGGCGCCGCCGTTCTCCTCTTGGCGCCGCGGCAGGTGGGCACCGACCGGCCCCGCCGCTCCGGGTCGCCCCGCCGCCGCCGCCTCACCGCTCTCTCTCCCCCCGTAGGCGCTGACATTCACCGGTAAGTGCCGCCTGCGCTGCCTCTACGGCGCCGTCCGCCTGCTGGGCTTCGCCGTCGCCTCGCACCAACCGGGGCTGCCGGTTTTCTCGCCTTCCACCCACTGCGCTCTCACCCTGGAGGCGCTGCCCGCTGACCGACCTCCCGCCGCCGACCTCCGCCAGCTCCGCGCCGCCGCCCGCGCCGCTATGCGGGCCCACCGCGTCCGCCGCCGTGAGTGCCAACCCCGGCGGGGAGACCGCCATTTCGCGGGCGGTGCGGGGAGTAAGGAGGGAGGGGGGGCGCCATTTCGCGGGCGGTGCGGGGAGGCCGCCATCTTGTGCGCGGTGCGGGGCGCCACCATTTCGCGCTGCCCCCGGCCACTGCGATGGGCTGAGGGCGGCGTTCTTCCCCCCCGTTGCAGAGGCGCGGGTGAAGGTGATGGCCCAGTTCTCCCCGGAGTGCGCCCTGGTGCTGCTGGAGCACCTGGACACGCCGGTGACACGGTTCCTGCTGAGCCACCCACCGCTGTCACGGCTCTTCGAGCCCCAGGTGAGAACCAGAGGGCGTCGTGATGGCCGCTCCGCCCTGGACGGCGGTGTGGATGCCAGGCCTTCTCCAAAACAGGCCTCATGTAGAGCCAGAGGCGGCCGCACCGCTTCGTGTGCCCATCAGCATCCAGCAGTCCAGCTCCGAGGCCTTCACGCGCCTCACTAAGCGATTTTCCCTCTTCCTCAGAAAAAGGAAGAATCCAACTTCACGCCAGAAGATGCCGTTCTGGCCTCTGTGGGCATCGTGCAGTGCAGCCCCGACCGCGGGCTGCTGGTGTCGGAGAGCATGTGCCTGGCCCTAGAGGAGCTGATCCAAGCCTGCTGTGGTGAGTGAGGGTGGGAGGAAGGAAAGTCACGAGGCTTTTCACGAGTTAAAGCCGGGGAGAGCGTGCCCTGGGACGGGCACTGAGCGAATGTCATGGTTTTCCCCTAAAGAGTGGGAGTTGTGAGCTTGTGCGTCACCTCCAGTGGGTTGGTTTGTGCCTCTGCTGCCAGACAGGCACCTTTCTGCTGTGAAGGCACTTCCCAGGCTGACGTCAAAACTTGTTTTGCTCTCTTCTGCAGCAGGTAGAAATAACGCCCTTTTACTTATTCCGCAAGATCTGAAACACCATGAGTGACTGGAGTTCGTAAACCCTGTGTGGTTGTGCTAGGGCTTGTTTCTTGCTTCAGGAACCTCTTCCCTTTACACCCCTACACTTAACATGCCTCTCTTTAAGGGATTTTTTTTTTTGCCCAGTTTAATTAAAATATATCCTAGTGAGATCACAGAGTTTTGTAGGGATTTGGGGACTATTTTTTATGTAAATGGGTTAGATCAGAGTAACTGACAGCGTTGGTCTGTTTCAGAGTGTGTTTGATTTTCCAGCGGAAGATGAAGGTGTTCCCCTGATTCTGGTGTGTGGCCCAAAAAACACTGGGAAATCGACATTTAACAGATACTTGGTGAATCTGTTACTGAATCGGTGAGTCTTTACATGTTCTATACATTTTTAAGTACTGCCTGGGATTTAGGAGAAGGAAAACCTGCCTGCCAGGATTCTCAGAAAAGCTCGTACAACTGGAAGATGGATGTCTTTTAAAAGCACACAAAAACTCAGAAAAATAGGTATTCTTGTCTTGGGTTCATTTCAGAAAAGTTGGCTACTGAAATACTTGCATTGAACTAAAATTGGTGTCTTGGAGGATGTGAACTAATTGGGCACCGAGCAGCTTGGTTCAGTAAGGAGCTGGGAGTTAGAACGCTTGAAAACATGGAGTAAGTTATAATTTCTTAGTGCCTTTGAGGATTCTTGGCAGAGCAAGGTGTAGAAGCTTATTCTCCTGACCAGTGCATGCTTAAAATAAAGATTATAAAGTCTATAAATCTGAGATGGCTGGTCTCAGGATGCCCAGTTGGCGTGGGAGTGAGTGAACTGTAGGTGAGCCTTTCACATTTTGCTCAATTCTGAGATGGCTGGTCTCAGGATGCCCAGTTAGTGCAGGAGCGGGTGAACTGTAGGTGAGCCTTTCACATTCTTGCTTGATAACCCTTCAAGTGAGGGCAGGAGAGAGACAAGTGGTGGTTTGATTATATTAGAGAATTTAATTTTGACAGCCCAGAACAAAGATTGTGGTTCTGGTGTGTTCCAGGTCGTGTCCTGTTTGGTTTTTAGGGGACGCTAACGTACGGGCTTCTTTCACTGCAGCCTTCCCTCGGTTGAATACATGGAATGTGACATAGGTCAGACTGAGTTTACGCCGCCTGGATGCGTGTCCTTAAGTAACATAACAGAGCCCATTCTCGGTATGTGTTTTGCCATTTTCTGCCATTGCTAGAACTCTCTTTGATTTCCAAAATGTGCTTTCTGAGTAGAGGCTGTCGTGTGTGTCAAAGGTACACGTGGGAAGTAAACCAAAGCCTGTTCCAGTTTCCTTGCTGGGGGCATTGAAACTTCACGTGAAAATGTCTGAGTAACACAGAGCTGTTCTCTCTACTTGTTTTTTTTCCATTTTGAAGAGAGAAGGTAGTTGTTCATGAGGTGGTGGGACAGGCTGTGGCATGTCAAACTGGATTTTCAGCCTTTTGGATTTGAACGGTCTCTTTGGGAAAATCTTTCCTAGTTTTTAGCAACCATAGATGAATCTTGCTTGAGAAATACCAAGGGGAGCCACAGAAAAATAACTACAGCCAGAGAAATGGCTGGTGTTTGTGGTCTTGTGGATTTGGGTTGGTGTCTAAAAAGGATGTGGCCAGACTTATGTGCTTTTTGGATGGTCTGTCACAGAAGTTAGTTTTAAAATTCACAGGTGTGTCGCCAGTGATTTCAAACAAATAAAGAAGTGGGGGGGGGGGGCAAAGAAAAGTGACAGAAAAGTTTCTCCATTGGCATGTGCTCTACCAGGAGTGTGGGATGGGAAAAAGAAGACAGGTTATTTCAGAAGGGGTTGTGTGTGGGTGCTGCAGGGATGGGAGTGTTTTGATTTGACTTGCTGAGCCCAGCAGCACTTTGCCACATGCTTTTCCAGGCCCACCCTTCACCCATCAACAGACGCCGCGTAAGATGGTGTATTATGGACAGACCAGCTGTGAGCAGGACACAGAGAGATACCTCGATGTCGTGAAGTACGTGTTCAGCTCCTACAAGAAGGAAGTGCCTTTAGTCGTCAACACCATGGGCTGGGTGAAAGGTAAAGGGGGGAGAAAATGTGTTCCCAAGAGATTGTGGTGCAGCACCACGCTTTCCAGAGTCCAGAACAGAAAATAGAGCTTGCCTGCCTTGGGCTAGTGCTGGTCTTCTCTAACCTGGAACATCTCTCTGCTGAGGAAAGGCTGAGGGGCTTGGGTCTTTTTAGTCTGGAGAAGAGAAGGCTCAGGGGGATCTGATCGACACCTATAAATACTTACAGGGGGGGTGCCAGGAGGATAAGGCCAGTCTTTTTTCAGTGGTGCCCAGTGACAGGAAAAGAGATAATTGGCACAAACTTGAACATAGGAAGTTCCATCTAAACATGAGGAGGAACTTCTTTCCTGTGAAGGTGGCAGAGCCCTGAAAGAGGCCGCCCAGGGAGGTGGTGGAGTCTCTGGAGACATTCAAACCCGCCTGGACACGTTCCTGTAGGACCTGCTCTGGCAGGGGGTTGGAGGAGATGATCTCCAGAGGTCCCTTCCAACCCCTGCCAGTCTGTGATTCTCTCTTCATGTCCCGAGCTGTTTGTGTAGCAGCTACAGAATCACAGAATCTTCTAGGTTGGAAGGGACCTTAAAGATCATCTTGTCCAACCGTCAACCTAACTTTGACAAAAATAGACACCCGCATGACAAACAAGGAGCATCATCACTAAACCCTATCTCCCAGCACTACATCAACCCCTCTTTTGAACACCTCCAGGGATGGGGCCTCAACCACCTCCCTGGGCAGCCCATTCCAATGGCTGAGAACCCTTTGGGTGAAAACATTTTTCCCAATATCCAGCCTGAACCTCCCCTGGTGTAACTTGAGGCCATTTCCTCTCGTCCTGTCGCCTGTGACTTGGGAGAAGAGACCGACCCCCACCTCTCTACACCCTCCTTTCAGGGAGTTGGAGAGAGCAAGAAGGTCTCCCCTCAGCCTCCTCTTCTCCAGGCTGAATAACCCCAGCTCCCTCAGCCTCTCCTCATAAGACTTATTCTCCAGACCCCTCACCATCTTTGTCGCCCTTCTCTGGACCCTCTCCAGCACCTCAATGTCTTTTTTTATGGTAGGGGGCCCAAAACTGGACACAGCACTCAAGGTGAGGCCTCACCAGTGCCCAGTACAGGGGGACAATCACCTCTCGGGCCCTACTTGCCACACTGTTCCTGACACAGGCCAGGATGCTGGTGGCCTTCTTGGCCACCTGGGCACACTGCTGGCTCCTGTTCAGCCGACTGTCAACCAACACCCCCTACAGCCATGTTTTCTCTGCTCCCTAAAGGCGAGGGGCTGCTGCTGCTGATCGATATCATCCGGCTCTTGTCACCCAGCCACATCGTGCAGATGGACGTGTACGACTGGAAGGCCATGGACCCTCTCACCCCCGAGCACGTCCACCTCACCCCGGGGCTTTACACCAAGGGCCGCCAACCGGCCCGTCGCCAGCCGCTGGGGACCAGCAGCACGGAGAGCTGGAAGCCCTCTGAAGGGGGGGCAGATGCCTCAGCTCCCGAGTACAAGCTTCTGTACGTCCATCCGGAGTTCCCTCGCGCAGGGGCGGCGGGCGAAGCGTAAGTAGGAAGTTCAGCCCTTTGTGGTGGTTTGTGGGATTGACACAATCACACGTGGTCCCCACAGGAAAGGTTCTTGCTGCGGCCTCGAGAGTTCCGTTAAATTGAGTTTATTCATTACATATTAGGAGGTTATGTTTGGGTGGTTTGGGTTTTCTGGGTGTTCTGTTGGGGAGAGGTTTGTGTGGGGTTGAGTTTTAGGTTGGTGGGGAGGGGGTTGTTATTCCCTACTCTACTCCCAGTGACCACTGGCAGTGACTTCTACACTGACTTCACTTGGGGTCATGGAATAGTCTGTCTCTATTCTAATTAGGAGGTTCCTTACCCGTTTCTTACAGACCCAGATGGTTATTACGTTGTTTCTTAATTTTGCTGATATTTAAGGATCTCTGAAATGTTTATCTTCCTGGATCTTGGGTCTTTCTTGGCAATTTTAAGTGCTCTTTTTTTTTAACTCATCCTTCACTAATGAGATATTTAAGAAAACAAATGTATTACTCTGTTCTGTGAGTGACTGACTGAAAGGTGTGTGGACACCAGGGTTGGAGAAGGGAGCTGTTATCTAACAACAGACTTTGTTAAATTAAAAACTCAAAGACCGCCCTTGTTAATTAATGCCTTTTTAAAGTTGAAACAAACATTGCCATAAATCCTGTGATCCCGCAGAGGGGATAAAAACACGGCTCTAAGTTTTCTTCAGTGGTAGACATTTTTAAAATGTTTTTAATTTAAAAGGGACGGAGGGGGGGTGGTGGTGGGATGGTGGTAAGGGTGTGCTCCCCCCTGATCCACCCCCCCTCTTGTTGCAGGCGGGTGCACAGCGGGGTCCTGAGGGACATGTCCATCCTGGGGTACCTGGGGCAGCTGCAGTCCCCAGACATTGGGGCAGTGCTTCCACTCCACAGTCTCGTGCCGTACCAGGTAAGTGGGTGTTGCAAATGGTTTTGGGGAGAGGGAAAAGCGCTCTGTAATCTCCAAAAAGATAGCAGCTTTATTTGAGTGAGGATTTGTCGAGGTGTGAGCGTGGTGCCTGCTCTCTGTCTGGTCAGTTGTTGGTGTTGGAGTTTGTTTGCTGCGGAGATAAGGCCTGTCTGTAGGTGTGTGGTTTGTTTACTTGGTGTTAATCTCTGAACTCCCAACTAAATTGATGTTGAGCCCATAAACAGCTTCTTTTTCTTTCCCCCCCACCAGGTGCCTTTCAGTGCAGTGGCACTGAGGGTGATTCACACCGACGTGGCTCCCACCAACATCATGTACGCGGTGAACGCCAGCTGGGTCGGGCTGTGCCGCATTCCTGAGGAGATCAGGTGCCAGTCAGATGGGCCTGTCCTGCTGACACAGACACCGGTCTGCGACTGCCTCGGCTTCGGTGAGCCAGCCCCAGGGACTGCCAGCCACGCTATCACTGCCCTGTGCTCACACATAGGGTGACAGAATGGCCTCCTCTTTCAATAACAGCTGAAAAAGTGGGATGAGATGACAGAATAATGCTGTTTGCTCTTCCCTCACATGCTGTGCTTCCAGTCCTGTGGCTTTCCCCGGCTTGTGGTGGCAGCCTGGGCAGTGTCACTGAGCGGTGCCTGTCGGAGCTGCTCTTTCATAACCTGCCATTTTACTTGCTTTCTGGATTCACAATCTCAAAAGCAGATGCCACGTGGCTTGTGCCAAATCCCCTCACTTGCCTGTCTGTTCCCTCCTGTCACTAGTTTTGCTCTTGCACTTCTGCCTTGGGGTTTGGTACCGAGCTCCCCAGGTTCCTGCAGGAATGTGCCAGTGAGCAAGGGCTGGGAAATAGCTGTTTGTGTGTGCACTGAGGTGCCAAAAACTGGGATTCAGTGGGGCAGGCTGCTCTCTGGATGTGTCTTGGATTCTCCCCTTGGCTCTAGAAGAGCAGTTTAAAGGGCTCTGGCTGCGTCTGGTCACAGAGTGTGAAAGGATGGGCTGGGGTCAGGCTGAACCCCGTGTCTGTTTGTTCCAGGAATCGTCCGGGGGGTTGACATGCAGAAGAAGCTTTACCACATTCTGACACCGGTGCCCCCGGAGAAGTTGAGGCTGGTGAATTGTCTTCTCCTGGGCAACATCTCTGTCCCCAACTGCGTCCTGGTGGGGCAGGTAGGAGCTGGCAGGGCTGGGGCTGCCAAGCGGGTTTTCCCGTTCCTGATTTCTGGGGCTTACACCTGCCTGGAGATGTCTGGGCAGAGCAGATGGTTATCGCTCTAGGAAATTGTCCTTAACACGTAGAAACAAGGGAGAGGAGAGCGTTCCTCTCGTGTTTGAGATACCAGAGTGGGGTTTGGTGACAGCTTGTTCCTTCCACCAGGCAGCTGTCTGCCTGTCGGTCCGCAGAGGAAAAAGCTCTCCCTTTTGAAGATCCGAGTTCTTAAAGTTTTGTTTTCCTTCTTCCCAGCAAGGAGTTGAGGGAGAGATCCCTTATGTCACATCCGATTACAACTACAGCATCCTGGGCTCTGGGAAGCTGAAGAAGAAGAAGCATTTCAAGAGGAGGGAGTACGCCTTCGAGTGCGATTACACCTGAGGCCTCGGGGACGGTGACAACCCCCGGTGCTACCGAGACCCGGGTGGGCATCGGGTGTGGATAGTGCAGCATGTCCCCTTTTTGATACTGTTTTATATTTTCAGTATGTATTTTGGTGTTTTGTAATAAATATCTATTAAAAATGGTGGCTTGGCTTGAATTTTCTCCTCAGCCCGTGTTGAGTTGTTGGATGTGGCTGATGGAGGTTTGGGGCGGTTCCCCGGTGCCTTGCAATGGTTCTTCCTCTGGAGTTGGCTTGAGGGTTTGATGGTGGCTTGGCTTGAATTTTCTCCTCAGCTTGTGTTGAGTTGGACGTGGCTGATGGAGGTTTGGGGCGGTTCCTCGGTGCCTTAGAGCGGTTCTGCCTCTGGAGTTGGCTTGAGGGTTCAGGAGCCCAGGTGGCCACAGAAGGGCTGGTGCCAGTGGTTGTGTCCCCGTGGCTCCTTGGGAGATGGGGAAAGGAGGAAGAGAATCCTCTCCCATGGGTGATGTGGGCACAGCCACTGGAGGGAGTTCCCCATCCGCGCTGTCACAGCTCCTTGGGGACTGGCCTAGGGACACGGTGTTGTTCCTTGCCCAGCTGGCTCTGCCCACATCCCAGCACACCGGGGCTGGAGGCCCCCGGAAGAACTGTGGGTCCAGCCCCAACGTCCCAGTAGGTTGTGCTGGGGTGACGGGGCAGGAGTGGGGAGGAACTCGTCACCCCGGGAAAGGGGGCACAGCCACTGGAGGGAGTTCCCCATCCGCGCTGTCACAGCTCCTTGGGGACTGGCCTAGGGACACGGTGTTGTTCCTTGCCCAGCTGGCTCTGCCCACATCCCAGCACACCGGGGCTGGAGGCCCCCGGAAGAACTGTGGGTCCAGCCCCAACGTCCCAGTAGGTTGTGCTGGGGTGACGGGGCAGGAGTGGGGAGGAACTCGTCACCCCGGGAAAGGCCAGAGGAACCTTCTATTATTTTTTTTTTTTCTCTTGTTTTTCCCAGTTCTCAGGGGACAGCGAGTCGCTGCGGAGCTGGGGTGAGGTCAGCAGGAGTTGGACAGAGGTGAGCGAGTGGCTGGGGCTGAGCTGAGCACCTTTTTGGGAAAACCTGAGTGGTTTTTTGGATCTGTGACTGCAGAAATAACCCAGCTGCTAACGGCAGCTCCTCCCAACGTGGCTCTGCCCCATCCCAGAGCAGGGGGACAGTCCCCCAGGGTGTCCCCCTTCGGACCTCTGTGTCTGGGTGTCCCCGTGGAGGAGGGAGGGACATGGTGGCACCGCTTGAGGCTGGTTCCTTTCAGCTGCGGGTGTGAGTAATCCCTGAAAAATGCTTTTATCTGGTTTGCCAGGAGGTTTCCTCCAGCGCTCCCCTAAACCCCAACCTGTCAAAGGGACAAATCGAAGGGGGTGGCACCGGAGAGGAGTTGGTGAGGGGCTGCCTTTTAAAGAGTTAAAGCTTTAACTTAATCCAGGCCTAATTATCCCCATCTGGCTGGGTCTGGCAACGCAGGAAGGACTTGGCCGGCAACCTGGCCCCAACAGTGGCTAAAATAAATACGGGGGCCGTGGTGCAGCCAGGGGGAAAATCCCAGCCCAGGAGAGGGTTGGAGCCGTGGGGCAGCGGGCAGAAAAGGCGCCGGGAAAGGTGAGAGGGGCGAGTGGTGGGGGGGGAATGGCTGGGGCTGAACCCCCAGGGGCTCAACACCCCCCTTGGAGCTGCTGCCAGCCCCCAGATGGGGGTCCCCCCTCCTCAGAGCTGGGGGATGAGTGAGTGACCCCCGTGTACCCACGCTGAGCCTCGAGTGTCCGGGGTTGGGTCATTCCAGGGGGGATGGAGCTGAACGGAGCAGGGAGGAGAGCCCTGAGGGGATCACGGTGTGGGGTGGCTGGGGGGTTGGGAGAATTAACCTTGGGGTGACCCCCCCCCGGGCACGGGTGGGGGCCCTGGGTGGTGTGATCATCGCACTAAAGCATCAAGGATGTGCTAAATACAGCAGGATGGTTGGGTTTTTTACTACGTTTGGATCCATTTCGCTTTGCAGCAATGATTAGATTATAATTTAGTTTTTTTTAAAAAAATTCTGCTACCTTTTCTGGCAAAGGGTGCCCAGAAGCAGCAAAACCGTGGGAGCACGTGGCGCCTTTGGGGGAAGATGCTGCTGATGCTGCTGAGTCTGGGGTGGTCTCAGCCCAGCTGATCACCCCACGCGATGTTTTGGGTTTCCTCTGGTTTTGAGAGAGTTTTCCATGGGGCAGGACAGGCCTTGGTGGGGTGTAACCCCTACCTTGTGCTTTCCCGTTTGCTGGGGTTCAGCAGGGGGAAACACCCCCCCCTAAGAAAGACCCCCAGCTTTCCCCACATGGGCTGCGGGGGTGCAGCAAGAGACTCGCCTCTGGTTTTGAGAGAGTTTTCCATGGGGCAGGACAGGCCTTGGTGGGGTGTAACCCCTACCCCATGCTTTCCCATTTGCTGGGGTTCAGCAGGGGGAAACACACCCCCCTAAGAAAGACCCCCAGCTTTCCCCACATGGGCTGCGGGGGTGCAGCAAGAGACTCGGGGCGGCGCATTCCTGCCCCCACCCCGAAGTCCATCCGACGGCAGAGCCGCCGAACAGCCCCCCTCTTCATGCTGATTATTTTAATCACAAGCGCGTCTTGTCTCCGCCGCCGAATGTCTTTCATAGACGGCGGAAAGTGAAATTTGTGCAATGTCTGTGGGAGGCTGAAGAAAGGCCCTTTGTGCCGAATCCCGGGCACCCTCCGCCGCCGCCGGCCTCAATGCGCCGCTTGTCCGGAGACCGGGACCCTCTCTTAACGCCGGAGCCGGGCTACCCCGGCTAGTCCCCGCCGTGGGGCGGGCAGGACTCGGGGTGGGGGGGTCCCCTCCACCACCCCAGGATGTTTCTGTACTGGAGGAAGCGGGGAGCCTACGAGCTGGAGGCTTTGCCCGCCGGGCTGGCGGGGTTGGAGTACGGGGCGGTGGAACGTTTCTCCTGGAGCTCCAGCCTGGACATCAGTGAGGAGCTTGGGGGTAGGTGGCCGAGGGGGGATGCGGGGGGCTGGCAGGCAGCTGATTTGGGCCAAAAACCTCCAGCCATGGTGAGGGTGAGGGGCTAAAAGGTCTAGCCGGCGTGAGGATGCACCAGTGAGGAGGATGGCGTGGGGAGGCTGCTGTGGGGAGGCTGCAGGTGCAGTGGGGCAGTGCTCACTGCACCGTGCCGCCGGCACCGCTCCCTCCCAGCTCAGGCCCCGGTGAGCTCCGGTGCCAGGACGGTCCGGTTTCAAACTCGCCGTCACCGGGAGGCCGGGCACAGTAACAGAGCTGGGAGGAGGAGGAGGAAGAGGAGGAGGAGGCCAACCAGGGAGAGGAGCTGATGGGAACAGGATCCCTCCTCCGGCCCCCCAAGTGTCCGGGGGGGACTCAGACACCCTCCTGCCTCCCCCAAAAACTGGGGTCCCCTCTCGTGCTCCGTGCCATGGAGCTCCAGCCCGGGATGTGTGAGGTCCACGCGTGACCCGTTGCCAGGGCCAGCATTTGGGCACAGCCGGGTAGCTGTGGCCGTGCCACCGGCCGTGGCGTGGGGCTGGTCCCCAGCTTCAACTCTTTGGTGAGTTCGGAAAAACTTTCCCTTGGGTGCCTGAAAGAATTTCTTGTTTGTTTCCGTTATTATTCCCGATAGGTCAAGTGAAACGGTGGCGGCGGCGGGGGGCGGCCCAGCCCGGCGGGGGCTGCGGGGACAGAGCCCTCATTGTGCTCCCGCCGCGGGGGCAGCTGCCAGCCCCGGCTCCCGGTGCTCTCCCGGGGGTCCTGCCCGCTCCCGGGATCTGGTGCAGCCAACACCGGCCCCGATCACCTCCCCCTCTCCGGGTAGAAGCAGCAGCTTTTCCATTCTGCCCCAAAAGATGTTTTTTTTCCCTGCAGACAGAGTCTAACCCCGGCCTTGGCCGCGGTCCCGCTCGGATGCTGTTTTTGTTGGCAGGAGGGATGCGGGAGAGCGGGGCGGCGCGGCGCGGTGGGGAACCCCCCTGTGCTGGTCACCCTGCTGCTGGGACCGTGGCTGTCCGCTGTGGCCGTGCCACCTGGATTCTCCGTGTCCCCTGTGCCGGCTCCGTGCCCGGCAGGGCAGCTTCCTGCCACGGCATCCCTGCCCCTGGGATGAGCAGCAGGGCGTTCGTGCCGCTCCTTTGCTGCGAGCCGCCCCGGAGTCTGTTATTTTTAAACTATTAGATGCGACACATAACAAAAGCCTTCAAAATAGGATTTGTCCCTAAGGCCGATTTAACTGTCAAAGCTTAAAGTGGCTCCTAAGCCCCGTTAGGGGTTGGCAAGTGGCAGATTTAGCGTTCCTGCTGCGGCTCCGCTCCATGCAGGGGCAGCTCTGTGTCCTCATCCTACGTCTCGGGGGAAATCGGGCAGGAGGTGCCGGATCCTGACACGGCGGGGATGCAGCGCTGGCTCCTGAGCATGGGGTTCCAGCCCCCTGGACGGGCCGTGGGGCAGGCAGGAGCAGGCAGGCCCAGCCTCGGCTGAGCCCGAGGGCTTTGCCAAGCTCTTAAACCCAGGGCTTGCAGTGCGGGAGCCTCAGCACGGCCCCCCCCTGCGTGGGCAGGGCTGGGGGGGGGACTCCCGTGGCACCCTGGCACTGATACCCCCCTCTCTCCCGCAGCCGAGCCGTGCCCGCCGGAGGAGACGGTGCTGCGCTGCCAGAACCCCGACTGGCGCCGTTTCCTGCCACGGCATCCCTGCCCCTGGGATGAGCAGCAGGGCGTTCGTGCCGCTCCTTTGCTGCGAGCCGCCCCGGAGTCTGTTATTTTTAAACTATTAGATGCGACACATAACAAAAGCCTTCAAAATAGGATTTGTCCCTAAGGCCGATTTAACTGTCAAAGGTTAAAGTGGCTCCTAAGCCCCGTTAGGGGTTGGCAAGTGGCAGATTTAGCGTTCCTGCTGCGGCTCCGCTCCATGCAGGGGCAGCTCTGTGTCCTCATCCTACGTCTCGGGGGAAATGGTGCTCTCCCGGGGGTCCTGCCCGCTCCCGGGATCTGGTGCAGCCGGCACCGGCCCCGATCACCTCCCCCTCTCCGGGTAGAAGCAGCAGCTTTTCCATTCTGCCCCAAAAGATGTTTTTTTTCCCTGCAGACAGAGTCTAACCCCGGCCTTGGCCGCGGTCCCGCTCGGATGCTGTTTTTGTTGGCAGGAGGGATGCGGGAGAGCAGGGCGGCGTGGTGGGGAACCCCCCTGTGCTGGCCACCCCACTGCTGGGACCGTGGCTGTCGCTGTGGCCGTGCCACCTGGATTCTCCGTGTCCCCTGTGCCGGCTCCGTGCCCGGCAGGGCAGCTTCCTGCCACGGCATCCCTGTCCCTGGGATGAGCAGCAGGGCGTTCGTGCCGCTCCTTTGCTGCGAGCCGCCCCGGAGTCTGTTATTTTTAAACTATTAGATGCGACACATAACAAAAGCCTTCAAAATAGGATTTGTCCCTAAGGCCGATTTAACTGTCAAAGCTTAAAGTGGCTCCTAAGCCCCGTTAGGGGTTGGCAAGTGGCAGATTTAGCGTTCCTGCTGCGGCTCCGCTCCGTGCCGGGGCAGCTCCGTGTCCTCATCCTGAGTCTCGGGGGAAATCGGGCAGGAGGTGCCGGATCCCGACACTGCGGGGATGCAGCGCTGGCTCCTGAGCATGGGGTTCCAGCCCCCTGGACGGGCCGTGGGGCAGGCAGGAGCAGGCAGGCCCAGCCTCGGCTGAGCCCGAGGGCTTTGCCAAGCTCTTAAACCCAGGGCTTGCAGTGCGGGAGCCTCAGCACGGCCCCCCCCCTGCGTGGGCAGGGTTTGGGGGGGGGGACTCCCGTGGCACCCTGGCACTGACCCCCCCCTCTCTCCCACAGCCGAGCCGTGCCCGCCGGAGGAGACGGTGCTGCGCTGCCAGAACCCCGACTGCAGCGGCGAGAGGAGGGCGGCCAAGGTGGGTGCTGTGGGCTAGTGGCCAGCAACGGCCAGTTGCCTTCTCTCAGTCCCTGCTGGTGGGTGAGAAGGGGCAGCAGATGGCTCCCTGAATCCCCCTGGCATGGCCAGGAGCCCCCCTGCCAGCCACGTCCCCTCGGCCTGAGCTGGGTGGGCATTCCCTGGTGGTGTCGTGGTCCTGCTGGCATTTACCAGCGCGGCAGCTCGCCCCGTGCCCCGGGCTGGTGTGACTGGGGCTAATCCACTCCAGCCCGTCTGTCCCCCCGCTCGCTGCTGTGATGCCGGAGCGGATTTAGGGTCCCTCCTCTCCCACTGGGTGCAGGGTGGGGGTCCTGGTTAGTCTGGGGGTCTCCCTGCTGGGACACGGAGCTGCATTGCGTCCCTCCTTGCTTCGTGGGGCAGTTGCACCGTGCTGGGGGTCCCCAACTTCTAACTCCTTCCTCCCCGGGGATGGGTATGGGGTGGACAGGGAGCCCCACATCCCAGTGGGGCAGCTGCTGAGGGTCCTGGGGGGTCTGTGGGCAAACACACACAGCTGTGGCCACTGCCTGCAGCCCACGGCCGTGCCCGCCGTCTCACAGGTGCCACGCTGGCCATGGCGGTGTTGGGCTGGGAGATGGGGAGTGCTGGGGGTAGGACACTGGTGGGTGCCATGGAGGGGCTGGTGGCCCCTCAGTGGGGCAGGAGCACGTCAGCTCTGACCTCATCAGCGCCGGGAGGAAGGAGGGCAGGAAGCGGGGGCGGCCAGGGCTGCACGGGCGCTTCCTCCCCGCAGCGGCACCGTGTTCTGCAGGCAGGCCCGGGCCGGGCTCGCTCCTCCCCAGCAGCCTCTCACACCCTTCCATATGTGGGTCAGCGATGGGGGGTCCCATAGAGGGCTGGGGACGTGCTGGGGGAGCAGCGGGGTCACTGGTGGCACCGTGGTCCCCGGGAGCAGGGCCAGCTGGAGCCCCCAGTGAGGCGAGCGCTGGTTGGGGGGTCACGGGCTGTGCACTGCGTTGGGGGCCCGGCCGGGGGTTTAAAAATAACCCGCTGTGAATGCCCGGCGGGGCTGGGGCCGCGCACAATCGGAGGAAACGTACCGGCTTCGAGCATTGTTTGGCCACAGACGCTCGCTTCCTCCGTCCTGCCCCAGGAACACCGCTCCCGCGGCACAAAGGGGCTGCGGCACCCGAGCGTGGCCTCCCCGGCACCCGGCGAGGGGCAGGTGGTTGTCCCCTTGTTGTCCCCTTGTTGTCCCCCCCCACCATGCCCAGGCATGTGCAGCCTCCCTGGGGTCCCTGCTCGGTGTAGCCCCCCCTCCCCATCTCGTGGCTGTCCCCTGCTCGCACCCATCCTGGCCCCAGCGGTGTGTGGCAGCCGTGTGGGATGAGAAGGGGGGTCCCCCCACTGCCCATCCCTCCCGTGGGCAGCCCCCCTCACGCCTGTGCCCGTCCCCACACAGGTATGTCACCACGCCGAGTGCCAGCAGCTGAACCGCAGCGGCCCGCTCAGCCTGTGTGAGCTCTGCGACAGCCACCTCCATGGCGCCATGCACTTCGACGGCCACATCCGCTTCGACCTGCCCCCCCAAGGTGAGACCCGGGGGGTGTGCTCGGGGCTGGCACAGTCCGTCTGTGGGAGTAGGGTGTGTGGGGTGGTGCAGGGATGGGAGTGGGATGAACTGTGGGATGGGAGTGGGATGAGCTCGGAGCTGGTGCAGGGATGGGAGTGGGATGATCTTAGGGATGGGAGTGGGATGAGCTCGGAGCTGGTGCAGGGATGGGAGTGGGATGAACTATGGGCTGGTGTGGGGACGACTGCAGGGATGGGATGGGATGAACTCAGGGCTAGTGCAGGGATGGGAGTGGGATGAACGATGGGATGGGATGGGATGGGATGGGATGGGATGGGATGGGATGAACTCAGGGCTAGTGCAGGAATGGGAGTGGGATGAACGATGGGATGGGATGAACTCAGGGCTAGTGCAGGGATGGGAGTGGGATGAATTTGGGGCTGGTGCAGGGATGGGAGTGGGATGAACTATGGGATGGTGTGGGGATGACTGCAGGGATGGGATGGGATGAGCTTGGGTCTGGTGCAGGGATGGGAGTGGGATGAACTGTGGGATGGTGTGGGGATGACCACAGGGATGGGATGGGATGGGATGGGATGAGCTTGGAGCTGGTGCAGGGATGGGAGTGGGATGCACTCAGGGATGGTCCAGGGATGGGAGTGGGATGCAGCAGGAGCTGGCACAGAGCTGGAAGTGCCAGCACAGCCCAGCTCGATGCCCCTCTGCAGGCTCCATCCTGGCCCGCCACATGTCGACACGCTCATGCCCCCCACGCACCAGCCCGGCCTCCGACATGGAGGAGGAGGAGGAGGGACCTGTGGACAGCAGAGGGTGAGCCCCCCAGCCCTCCTTGTCCCCTGCACACCCCCAGCCTGTGGTGTCCCCATCACCCTGCCCGCCCTGTGCCCGCAGGGAGCGGAGGAGCTCAGCGCTGAAGCTGCCCAAGAAGAAGGCTCGGCGCAGGCACACGGACGTAAGGCATTGTCCCCTCTCCCCGGGGTGGCCCCGGTGGGTGGGAGGGAGCCCTGGGCAAGCAGTTGCCACCTCCCCCCAGGACCCCAGCACGGAGTGCTTCACCCTGAAGTTCGACCTCAGCGTGGACATCGAGGCAGAGATTGTTCCAGCTGTGAAGAAGAAGTCCCTGGGGTGAGTCTGCCAGGGAGGGACGTGGGGATGGACGGGGGGGACAGAGGCAGAGACAGACACGGGGCTCGTGTCCCCCCCAGGGAGGTGCTGCTGCCGGTCTTCGAGAGGAAGGCGATCGAGCTGGGCAAGGTGGACATCTACCTGGACCAGTCCCACACACCACTCTCCCTCCAGTTCGAGGCGTACCGCTTCGGGGGGCACTACCTGCGGGTCAAAGGTGCGACGGGGGGTCCTATGGGGGGCTCGGCCACCCCAGGGCTCACGGGGGACTCCTAACAGCCTGATGATCCCGCAGCCAAGCCCGGGGACGAGCTGAAGGTGGAGCAGGCAGCGCGGGACGCCAGGTCGGCCAGCCTGCCCATCCTGCACCCCGCCAGCACCACCCCGCTCCTCGGGCCAGCCCCGGAGCTGGTGCTGGGGCGCCGGGAGGGCACCGATAGCCTGGTGAGTACTGGTACCAGCCCCGGGGGGAGGAATTGGGGAGAGGGGGTGGTGGAGCATGGGATACCCTGTTATCTATCCTTGGCAGCAAGATGGGGCAGCAGCACAGCATCTCCTGGGTGGTCTTGTGTGGGCTGAAGACCCCCCCCCAGAGCCCCAAGAACCGGTTCAGCTCTTGTGCTGGTTGTGTCGCCGTGGCAGTGACAGCCAGACATGACAGCTCAGCCAGTGGCACCAGCCCCGTGGCCGTGCCATGTAGAGGTTGGCACCAGAGCAAAGACAAACAGGAGCCCCAGGGGCCCTGTGGCTTGTCCTGGCCACTCTCCTCTGGCTGTGGCGCCTGGCAGCTGCCGAGCACGGCTCGGTCCTGCCCCGTGGACCCTGGCCCCAGATAAGGCGTGGGGCCGGGCTGGTTGACACTCCCCGTGGGAGCAGGTTGCCAGGCTCGCCAGGAGTGACGGCAGGGGGGGCACCCGGTGCTCAGCCCCACGCCAGCAGCCCTCGAAGGTGACAAGCTGGCTGCGTGGCCAGGGCTGGTGGCCACCCGTATCCAGCACTACAATGCCTGGCTGCAGGACCAGCAGGGCTCCGGCAGGGTTTTGGGGCCAGCAGGCACCCAACTGCCTCCACGGGCACCTCGGCCCCCGGTGCCTCCCCAGGGGAGGGCAGGAGCCGAGCGGCGCCGGGGCCGTGGGGCTGGCGGTAGCGCGGTGAGTAACAGGGATGGTGGCTCTCCCCACCCGGGGATGGGGACGTGGCGGGGTGTGGGGCACCAGTGGCAGCATGCCACCTCCCGTGGCTCGGTGGCAGGCGAGGAGCCCTGGCCCTGTTGCCCTTTGGGGCAAGCAGGGAGCCCTGGCCCTGCTGCCCTTTGTGCCGGGGTGAGGAGGAGATGGCAGCGGCCGTGTCCCTGCACGCCCCGGGGAGATGTGGGGAGGCAGCTGGTGCCCAGGCCGGTGGGAGCCCTTGGCTGTGACCCAGCTCTCGTGGCCGGCCGGGGGGGCTTTGATCTCGGGCCGGTGAATTGTTCAGCTCTGATTAGCTTATCTGGCGAGGAGGGAAATTAGGTTTTCGGCTCTGGCCCCACCTCCTTTTGTTTCGGAGGAGCCCCGGCCACTGCCTGCCCAGCTCCAGCTCCGCCATCCGGGCTGGGAGAGCTGCTGGGCGGGTGGCTGGGGCTGGGGTGCTGCGCCCCACGGGATGCCCTGAACCCCCACGTTGCCAGGGCTGCTTGCCCGCAACCAGCTGGGCTTGGCCAGGTGGCACCCGTGCCCCCAGGATGCAGGTAGGCAGGTCAGTGCGGGCAGGGGAGCGTGGCCGGGGGGCCCTGCTGCCCGGGGGTGCCACCTGGGTATCCATCTGTCCCACGGATGCTGGAGGCTGGCATCGTGCTGCTGTCCCCACCCTGGTAGCCCTGGGCACCCAGTGCCAAGCCCTGACCTGGGGGGCACCGGCTGTCCCCTCTGCAGGCTCCGGGCCGGCGGAGGAAGAACATGACGGAGTTCCTGGGGGATGCCAACATCCCCAGCCCCGAGCCAGCCCTGCCCGGCGGTGTCTCCGTGCCCAGGAGGGAAATTAGGTTTTCGGCTCTGGCCCCACCTCCTTTTGTTTCGGAGGAGCCCCGGCCACTGCCTGCCCAGCTCCAGCTCCGCCATCCGGGCTGGGAGAGCTGCTGGGCGGGTGGCTGGGGCTGGGGTGCTGCGCCCCACGGGATGCCCTGAACCCCCACGTTGCCAGGGCTGCTTGCCCGCAACCAGCTGGGCTTGGCCAGGTGGCACCCGTGCCCCCAGGATGCAGGTAGGCAGGTCAGTGCGGGCAGGGGAGCGTGGCCGGGGGGCCCTGCTGCCCGGGGGTGCCACCTGGGTATCCATCTGTCCCACGGATGCTGGAGGCTGGCATCGTGCTGCTGTCCCCACCCTGGTAGCCCTGGGCACCCAGTGCCAAGCCCTGACCTGGGGGGCACCGGCTGTCCCCGCTGCAGGCTCCGGGCCGGCGGAGGAAGAACATGACGGAGTTCCTGGGGGATGCCAACATCCCCAGCCCCGAGCCAGCCCTGCCCGGCGGGGTCTCCGTGCCCACCAACGGCACCGACACCTGGAAGAACCGCGCTGCCAGTCGCTTCAGCGGCTTCTTCGGCTCCGGCACCAGCACCGGCTCCTTCGGGCGGGTAGGTGGGATGTGGGCACGGGGAGGGGGTGGTGATGATGGATCTGCCTGCGGTGATGCTTGGGGAGCTGGGATGTGTCCCCTTGGGGCTCGAGCACTACGGGCAGGGCGAGGGGGTCTGTGGCACATCCCTGCCGGCCCCCTGCCCAGCGGCTCTGCCCCCACTCTTGGCCAGGAGACGGAGAAGCTGGAGCAGCTGGCGAGCAGGCTGCACGCCTACGGCACCTTTGGGCTGCCCAAGCTGCCCCCCCAGCTCCGCTTCGACCGTGACTCCTGGGAGGAGGACGGGGACGAGGCCGGGCTGGCACTGGAGGACAGCTGGCAACAGATCATCCGGGGCGCGGAGGTAAGGTTTGGGGGGGTCAGGGGGCTACGGGGAGGGGGGGTCTGCCCAGCCACAGCAGCGTTGTGCTGACTCTCAGCCCGGCAGGCCCTGTCGCGCCGGCAGTGCCACCAGCAGGAAGCCATCTGGGAGCTGCTGCACACCGAGGCCACCTACATCCGCAAGCTCAAAGTCATCACCGACGTGAGTGACAATGGCAGCCGTGCCGTGCCACACCACGCTGGGGGGGCTGGGGGCCACGGCTGCACCCCACCACCTCCCCCTGTATCCCCACAGCTCTTCCTCTGCTGCCTGCTGAACCTGCAGGAGTCGGGGCTGCTCTGCGAGGTGAGCGCTGGGGGGGGCTGGGGACCTCCAAGTGAGGGATGGGACCCCCAATCTGGCCACACTGGTGGGATATGGGTCCCGTCCCCCCCCATAGCTCCTGCCTCACCCCCCCCACAGGTGGACGCCGAGCGGCTCTTCGGCAACATCGGGGAGATCATCCGGCTGCACCGCGAGCTGTGGCGCAGTGTCATGGCCCCGGTGCTGGCCAAAGCGCGCCGGACCGGGGCACTGCTCGACCCCATCGACTTCCTCGACGGCTTCAAGATGGTGAGTGGGGACCCCGTGCCACGGCGGGGGGGGGGGGCTTTGCCACGCCGTGCCCCACAGTGACCCCCCTGTGTCCCCCCAGTTCGGCTCCCGCTTCAAGCCCTACGTGCGATACTGCATGGAGGAGGAGGGCTGCATGGAGTACATGCGGGCACTGCTGCGGGACAGCGAGCTCTTCCGCGCCTACGTGACGGTAACGGGGGGGACGGGACGGGGCTGGGATGGGGCCGGTACCGGTGCCGGTTCCAGGGCTGATGCTTTCGTGGTGCAGTGGGCCGAGAAACACGAGCAGTGCAGCCGCCTGAAGCTGAGTGACATGCTGGTGAAGCCCCACCAGCGCCTCACCAAGTACCCACTGCTCCTCAAGTCCGTGCTGAAGAAGACGGACGACCCACGTGCCCGCGATGCCATCACGACCATGGTAAAGGGACAGGAGAACGGCACAGAGTGGGGTGAGGTGGGGTGGGGTGAGGTGGTCCATCCCAACCCCTCTCACCCACTGCCTTGGCCACAGATCAGCTCCGTGGAGCACTTCATCAACCACGTCAACTCGCGGATGCGGCAGCGGCAGGAGCGGCAGCGCCTGGCAGCCATCCTCGACCGCATCGACGCCTACGAGGTGGTGGAGGGCAGCACGGACGAGGTGGACAAGGTAGGCTGGGCATGGTGGAGCTGCCATGTCATGCCACCCCATGCCATGTCATCCCACCCCATGCCGTGTCATGCTATTCCATGCCACCCCATGCCATATAGTACCAGCCTATGTTGTACCACATTATGCCACCCTATGTCATTTCATGCCAAGCCAACCCATGACATGTCATGCCACCCAATGCCATGCCAAAACCATCCCATGCCATACCATGCTACCCCATGCCATGCCACCCCATGCTGTGTCATGCCACCCCATGCCACATCGTACCAGCCAATGTTGTACCATGCTATGCCACCCTACGTTATTTCATGCCAAGCCAACCCATGACATGTCATGCCACCCAATGCCATGTCAAAGCCACCCCATGCCACCCCATGCTGTGTCATGCCACCCCATGCCATATCATGCCAGCCTATGTTGTACCATGCTATACCACCCTACGTCATTTCATGCCAAGCCAACCCATGACATGTCATGCCACCCAATGCCATGCCAAAGCCACCCCATGCCACCCCATGCTGTGTCATGCCACCCCATGCCATATCATACCAGCCTATGTTGTACCATGCTATGCGACCCTATGTCATTTCACACCAAGCCAACCCATGACATGTC
>NW_015090955.1:131290-134630 GCF_001431845.1 Calidris pugnax | reverse complement strand
TTCAAGATGGGGAGGGGGGCCCCCGGGCCCCGGAGGGGGGGGGGGGCTTTGCCACGCCGTGCCCCACAGTGACCCCCCTGTGTCCCCCCAGTTCGGCTCCCGCTTCAAGCCCTACGTGCGATACTGCATGGAGGAGGAGGGCTGCATGGAGTACATGCGGGCACTGCTGCGGGACAGCGAGCTCTTCCGCGCCTACGTGACGGTAACGGGGGGGACGGGACGGGGCTGGGATGGGACCGGGACCGGTGCCGGTTCCAGGGCTGATGCCTTCGTGGTGCAGTGGGCCGAGAAGCACGAGCAGTGCAGCCGCCTGAAGCTGAGCGACATGCTGGTGAAGCCCCACCAGCGCCTCACCAAGTACCCGCTGCTCCTCAAGTCCGTGCTGAAGAAGACGGACGACCCACGTGCCCGTGACGCCATCACAACCATGGTAAAGGGACAGGAGAATAACGGGGGGGACGGGACGGGGCTGGGATGGGACCGGGACCGGTGCCGGTTCCAGGGCTGATGCCTTCGTGGTGCAGTGGGCCGAGAAGCACGAGCAGTGCAGCCGCCTGAAGCTGAGCGACCCCGTGCCACGGCGGGAGGGGGGGGCTGTGCCGTGCCGTGCCGTGCCATGCCCCACGGTGACCCCCCCCTGCTCCCTCCAGTTCGGCTCCCGTTTCAAGCCCTACGTGCGATACTGCATGGAGGAGGAGGGCTGCATGGAGTACATGCGGGCACTGCTGCGGGACAGCGAGCTCTTCCGCGCCTACGTGACGGTAACGGGGGGGACGGGACGGGGCTGGGATGGGGCCGGTACCGGTGCCGGTTCCAGGGCTGATGCTTTCGTGGTGCAGTGGGCCGAGAAACACGAGCAGTGCAGCCGCCTGAAGCTGAGTGACATGCTGGTGAAGCCCCACCAGCGCCTCACCAAGTACCCACTGCTCCTCAAGTCCGTGCTGAAGAAGACGGACGACCCACGTGCCCGCGATGCCATCACGACCATGGTAAAGGGACAGGAGAACGGCACAGAGTGGGGTGAGGTGGGGTGGGGTGAGGTGGTCCATCCCAACCCCTCTCACCCACTGCCTTGGCCACAGATCAGCTCCGTGGAGCACTTCATCAACCATGTCAACTCGCGGATGCGGCAGCGGCAGGAGCGGCAGCGCCTGGCAGCCATCCTCGACCGCATCGACGCCTACGAGGTGGTGGAGGGCAGCACGGACGAGGTGGACAAGGTAGGCTGGGCATGGTGGAGCTGCCATGTCATGCCACCCCATGCCATGTCATCCCACCCCATGCCGTGTCATGCTATTCCATGCCACCCCATGCCATATAGTACCAGCCTATGTTGTACCACATTATGCCACCCTATGTCATTTCATGCCAAGCCAACCCATGACATGTCATGCCACCCAATGCCATGCCAAAACCATCCCATGCCATACCATGCTACCCCATGCCATGCCACCCCATGCCGTGTCATGCTATTCCATGCCATGTCATGCCACCCCAAGCTGTGTCATGCCACCCCATGCCACATCGTACCAGCCCATGTTGTACCATGCTATACCCCCCTACGTCATTTCATGCCAAGCCAACCCATGACATGTCATGCCACCCAATGCCATGTCAAAGCCACCCCATGCCACCCCATGCTGTGTCATGCCACCCCATGCCATATCATGCCAGCCTATGTTGTACCATGCTATACCACCCTACGTCATTTCATGCCAAGCCAACCCATGACATGTCATGCCACCCAATGCCATGTCAAAGCCACCCCATGCCCCCCCATGCTGTGTCATGCCACCCCATGCCATGCCAAAGCCACCCCATGCCCCCCCATGCTGTGTCATGCCACCCCATGCCATGCCAAAGCCACCCCATGCCACCCCACGCTACCCCATGCCATACCATGCCACCCCATGCCATGCCACCCCATCCTGAGCCCGGTGCTGACACCGGGGACTCCCGGCAGCTGCTGAAGGAGTTCCTGCGGCTGGACCTGACGGCCCCCATCCCTGGCACCTCCCCGGAGGACACGAGGCAGCTCCTCCTCGAGGGCAGCCTGCGGATGCGGGAAGGTAAAGACAGCAAGGTGAGGACCGGGGGGGACGGGGAGCCTCTACCCCGGCCCCTGCCCGCCTGCCCCTGCCCACCCTGCCGGCCGGTGCCCACGGCTCCCCTCTCGCCCACAGATGGACGTCTACTGCTTCCTCTTCACCGACCTCTTCCTCATCACCAAGCCCCTCAAGAAGGCTGAGCGCACCAAGGTGATCCGGCAGCCCTTGCTGGTGGACAAGGTCGTCTGCCGGGAGCTCAGGGACGCGGGTGAGTGGCACTGGGGGGGCGATGGGGGCTACAGGGGGGGTGTCCCTGGATGCTGCTGACACCCCCTGCCCGTAGGATCCTTCCTCCTCATCTACCTGAACGAGCTGGGGAGCGCCGTGGCCGCCTACACCTTCCAGGCCAGCGGGCAGTCGCTGTGCCGCAGCTGGGTCGAGGCGGTGCGCAATGCCCAGGTGAGGGGCGTGGGGGGGGGGATTTGGGGGTCCCCGAGGTGCCCCGTGCCTCTCTGAACACCTTCCCCTCCCCAGAACCTGCTGCAGCAGCTGCGGCAGCGCCGGCGCCTGGAGGAGGAGGAGGAGGAGGATGAAGGCGAGAGCGGGACCTCGGCTGCCAGCTCGCCCACCGTCCAGCGCCACGGCAGCGTCAGCCCTGACTCCCAGCGGTGGTACGGAGTGGGGGGAGGAGGAGGGGGGGGGCCTGCACACCCCCCAACCTGGCACAGCCCCCTCCTCCTCACCCTGCTGCCCCCCACAGCCCCTCCGACGGCTCTACCGAGACCCTCGCCGTGGTGGCGGTGGACGGCGGTGACGAGCTCTCCTCCCCGGACTGGGACGCGGGGCCTTTCGGCTCGACCTCGGACGGCTCCTCCGTCGGCACCGGCACCTCCATCAGCACCGGCACCTCCGCCGACACCCCCACCTCCACCGAGACCCCCGCAGGCGCCCTGCCCGTACCCCTGCCCCACACCACGGCCCCCCCGGCCAACGGCTGCCGCTCGGCCTCCATTGACAGCGCCTACGGCACCCTCTCGCCCACCTCCCTGCGGGACTTCGGCCAGCAGCCCGAGGGGGCAGCCGAGGAGGGGAGGGAGCCCCCCATGGCACTCCCGACCCCCCGGCCCACCTCACCCCGGCTGCGCCGCCGGACGCCCGTGCAGCTCCTGCCCTGCCCGGCCAGAGTGCTCAAATCCAAATCGGAGGCCAACCTGCCCCAACTTCTGCCCCCCGGCCCCCCAGCCCCCCTCAGCCAGAGCCGCAGCCTCTCCGACCTCTCCGCTGCCCACCCC
>NW_015090955.1:127991-128981 GCF_001431845.1 Calidris pugnax | reverse complement strand
CTCCCCCGACACCCCACTGCGCCCACCGCCTCCCCGGTATGACCCAGCCGCATCGGCCGCCAGGATGAAGCGCTGCTGCCCGGGGGCGGCTTGGGTGAGTGCGGCGGCACCGGGACCCCCTGGCACCGGTTGCGGGGTGGCCCCGGGCCATGGCCACGGGGAAGGGGAGGGCCCGGAGGAGAAGGAGGGGTGGGGGGCAAACCAAACGTGCCCAAAACGCTCTTCCCCCCACGGCTGAATGGCTGGGAGGGGGGGTCTGCCTCGCCGAAGCGCCCCCGGGGTGCCACGGCCGTGGGGACGGGCACGGGACGGCGGGCACGGCCGTGGGAGCAGCGGGCACGACGGCGTGGACTTTCGTGGGGACGGGCACGGCCACGAAGCCCGTGGGCACAGCCGCGGTGCAGCGGCGGCGAACTGTGGGTCAGCCACGGGGCTACGGGCAGGACACCGCCACCGGGAGATCGGTGGTGGCGGCCCCCGGGGGCCATCCCGGTGCTGGGCGCGGGTTGTCCCGGTTAGACGGGCTCACCGGGACCGCGTTCCGGGCAGGAAGCGGTCCGTGGCTCTGCCCGCCGCCCGGCCCGGCGGTGGGACGCTCCCGGTACCGACGGGGCACCCTCTCCCCGGGGGAAGGTCGGGGGCAGCCGCCCGCTGTCGGGGCTAGGGCCCCACCGTGGAAAGGCCGTGTCTCGGCGGTGACTCAGAGGTACCGCTGGTTGTCGGGGCCCCCATCTACCGGCAGCTCTCCGCCAGCGGGGCGGCCCGTACGCAGTTTCCAGTCTCGGCGGCGGGTTTAGTAGAAAATGATTCAACCGGCGTAATCGGGGCCATCGCGGCTGGGAAATCCAGCCCCCGGCGAGGAATCCCCTGGCTCCCCGCCCGCGCTGCCGGCACCGCGGCCCTTCCCCGGGCCCCCCTTGCCCTCCCCCGGGGTGGGGGGTGCCCCGTCGGGACGGTCCGGGGAGTGGGGCTCCCCTGGGCTCAGCGCCC
>NW_015090955.1:126093-127610 GCF_001431845.1 Calidris pugnax | reverse complement strand
CCTGCCCCACCGGCACGAATTGGATCGAGGAAGTTCGCCTGTGCTGTGCCCACTGCCCCCCAGGTGAGAGCCGCCCGGCCAGGGCACGGCACGGCACACCGGGTGCCCGTGCCCCCCCGTCACCCCGGTGTCCCCCCCCCCTCCAGGGACGTTCCGGAGCGGCCCCTGCTCCGAACAAGTCAACGACACCGGCTGCTCCCCGTGTCCCGCCGGCACCTTCCACGCTCAGCCCAACACCTTCACCGAGTGCCAGGCCTGCTACGAGTGCGACCGACACGGTGAGCTGCCACCGGGCCCTACCGGGCCATATCGCACCGTGCCGTGCCATATTTAACGGTGCCGTGCCTCACGGTACCGTGCTTCGCCGGGTAGTGCCATATTGCACGGTACCTTGCCACACCGTGCCATGCCTCACGGTGCCGTGCCGTGCCGCACCGTGCCGTGTTTAACGGTGCCGTGCCGTGACGTGCCTCACGGTGCTGTGTCGTGCCACACCATGCCGTGTTTAACGGTGCCGTGCCGTACCGCACCGCGCCGTACCGCACCGTACCGTGCCACACCGTGCCGTGTTTAACGGTGACGTGCCGTACCGCACCGCACCGTATCGCACCGTACCGTACAGCACCATGCCGTGTTTAACGGTGCCGCACCGTGCCGTGCCGCACCGTGCCGTGTTTAACGGTGCCGTGCCACACCGTGCCGTGCCACACCGTGCCGTGTTTAACGGTGCCGTGCCGTGCCTCACGGTGCCGTGCTGTACAGTACCGCACCGTGCCGTACCACACCGTGCCGTGCCACACCGCACCGTGTTTAACGATGCCGTGCCGTACCGCACCGTACCGTGCCGTGCCTCTCACCTTCTCTCTCCCGCAGCTTTCCAGACCGTGCTGAGCAACTGCTCGGCCACCAGCAACGTCGCCTGTGCTCCCCCCGGTTGACGGAGCGTCCCGCCGGTACGGCGAGGCGGAGCCCCGAGCATCAAGCCTTGTTGCGGGGGGAACCCGGTGGCGTGGCCCGGACGGGTGAGGAGGGGAAGCCCTCCGCCCCCCCGGAACCCCACGGGGGGCTGCTACAAGGCAGCCAGCTTTACGCCGTCATCGATGCGGTGCCGGTGCGGCGCTGGAAGGAATTGCCGTGCCACACCGTGCCGTGTTTAACGGTGCCGTGCCGTGCCTCACGGTGCCGTGCTGTACAGTACCGCACCGTGCCGTACCACACCGTGCCGTGCCACACCGCACCGTGTTTAACGATGCCGTGCCGTACCGCACCGTACCGTGCCGTGCCTCTCACCTTCTCTCTCCCGCAGCTTTCCAGACCGTGCTGAGCAACTGCTCGGCCACCAGCAACGTCGCCTGTGGCTGCGAGCCCGGTCGCTTTCGCCACTGCCTGGACGGGGGGTGCAGCGAGTTCTCCTGCCTGCCCTGCCAGTCCTGCCCCGGCCGGCTCGTCCAGCGGCCCTGTGAGTGCTGCGGGACGGCACGGACCGGACGGGACGGACCGGACGGGCCGTTCCCCCC
>NW_015090955.1:125130-125680 GCF_001431845.1 Calidris pugnax | reverse complement strand
GCTCCCCCCGGTTGACGGAGCGTCCCGCCGGTACGGCGAGGCGGAGCCCCGAGCATCAAGCCTTGTTGCGGGGGGAACCCGGTGGCGTGGCCCGGACGGGTGAGGAGGGGAAGCCCTCCGCCCCCCCGGAACCCCACGGGGGGCTGCTACAAGGCAGCCAGCTTTACGCCGTCATCGATGCGGTGCCGGTGCGGCGCTGGAAGGAATTCATGCGGGTGTTGGAGTTGCGGGAGGCAGAGATCGAGCTGGTGGAGCTGGAGGTGACCCACATCCGAGACCAGCAGTACGAGATGCTGAAGCGTTGGTGTCAGCAAACCAGCCCCACGCTCGACCGTGTTTTCGCCGCCCTGGAGCGCATGGACCTGGCCGGTTGCGCCGAGGCGCTTCGCCGGGCCCTACCGTCGGGGCCCTGAACCCCCCCAACCCCCGGCGCCGCCGCCGCACCGGCAGAGGGAGGTCCCGGCACCCCCCCCCTCCCGGCTCGGCCAAGCCGAACCCCTAAGTATTGTTACTTATGCCGTGTAGACATTTTATGTCAGTTTTACGTCCC
>NW_015090955.1:122792-124018 GCF_001431845.1 Calidris pugnax | reverse complement strand
CCGGTTTCCGCCGGCGGGGCTCGCCGGTCCCGGGGCTCGCCGCCTCCGCCGCCGCCGCCCTTCGCCGTCCCGCCTTCCGCCGTCGCGGGGAGGAGGAGGAAGGAGTGCGCGGCCCTTCGCAGCACACCACAGCTTTATTGCACCGACACGCGGGGGCCCCACGCCGCCCCGGCACCGCAAACGCCACGCCAGAGGGGAGCGCAACCCCGGCGCTGCGCCCCCCCCGCACAACACACAGCCACGGCAAGCGCCACACCGCAACCTCGGCCCGGGACCTCCCGAGCCAACACCGAGCCCTCCGCCGAGCCCAGCCGGGCCTCGGCTCTGCCAGAGCCGCCGGGGCGACTGAGCGCACCCGGGAACCGGGTCCCGCTGCCCCCGGTTGCCCCCCGCTGCCCCCCGGCCCCGCACCACCCCGCCGGCACCGCCCGCAACATCCCGCCGGGCTCAAGTGTCGGACATCTCCGCCTCCTTCTCCTTCCAGAAGGAGAAGCTGCGGTCGATGAAGCGGCAGACGTCCTCCTCGCTGAACTCGCCCAGCTCCGGTACCGGCACCGGTACCGTTTCCCCCTCCCTTCCCGGAGCCGCGGCGGGGGGGTCCGGCGGGTTCTGGCCCTCCCCGAAAAACTCCTGCACGAGGTCGTCGAAGCCGTCGAGCCAGCAGCGGTGGCCGGTCTCCACCCGCTCCAGCGCGGCGCGGTGGAAGCGGCGGACCCGGTGCCAGCTGTGGCTGCCCAGGCGGTCGAACATCTCGTAGCAGAGGAGATGGCGGAACCTCCGCTCCTCGGGGCTGAGCGGCATCTCCAGCAGCTGGAAGTAGCCCAGCATGAAGAGGTCGAGCGGGAGGCTGTCGTGGGGCAGGGGCGACCCTCCGACGTAGGGCAAGAAGTGCTGGGGCCAGTAAAGCCCCGTGGAGCGGCTCAGCCGCCGGATCTGCCTCCCCGGTACCCGGCGGGCCACGCTCCTCCAGCGGGCTAGGAGCCTCCCCGCCGCCGGTCGCCGCCTCCCCGCCCTCCGCGGCCGCTCCTCCCCTCCCGCCGCCGCCAGCGCCCGTTTCTTCCAGTGCTCCAGGAAGAGGAGGACTGCGCGCTCCCTGCGCGCCTCGGCGCGCTCCCGCGGGCCGCCCGCTCCCGCCCGGCTCCGCCGCGGTGCCCCGGCCCCGTACTCCTCCTCCAGGACGGGGCGGCGGGCGTTACCGGGGGGCTGCGCCCGTTTGCGCTTGGTGA
>NW_015090955.1:113261-122004 GCF_001431845.1 Calidris pugnax | reverse complement strand
GGTGGGCCACCGCCGTGCCGTGCCGTGCCGTGCCACCGGTGTCCCTCCCCGGTCCCCCGTCCCCTCGCCGTCACCTACGTTGCCCCCCGCCTGGCCGCTGCCGGAGAAGATGGTGGTGAAGCCTTTGCTCTGCGGCGTCGGTTTGAGGCTCTTCCCGGCCTTGATCTCAGCCAGAAGCTCCGAGTTGTCGCCGGTGGGGGACATCATGTTGAAGGACTTGGTGCCTGAGGGGGGGCAGGGTGGGCAGTGAGAGCCCCGCTGGTGGTAGACCCCCTCCAACCCCACCAGCTCACGGGCTGTGGGGGGGGACAGGGGGGCTGACTGATTCCCCCCACACCTGGGACCCCTTGGGGTTCGGGTCGCAGCAGCATCCTGGTGCCCAACTCCCCAGGTCCATGGGACCCCTGGCACCCCATCCCCTGGGTCCATGGGGGGCACCCACACTCTGTCACCCAGCTCCCCGGGTCCGTGGGACCCCACAGGAGTGACACCCCAACACTCAGCAGGCTGGCACCCAGCTCCATGGGACCAGCATCCCAACACCCAGCTTACTGGACTGTGCTGGAGCAGCCCCCCAGGTCCTGAGTGCCACCCCCCTGGTCCTGAGTGCCACCCTCCCCTGCAGCACCGTGCTGTGACAGCAAGGATGGGTCCGTAGCCGGCAGCAGCACAGCAGGACACCCCCCTGCCACCCCCACAGGAGCCCTAAACCCACTCTGCTCCCCCGCAGCCCCCAGAAGTGACGCACGGACACCCCGAATCAGCCCCACCGCCAGCCCTGACCCCGGGGGGCTGCATGGGCACCACCACCGGGACACAGCAGAGCCCCCCGGGGGGTGCCCTCACCGCCCACCCCGTGAGCACCCACCGTCCGTGCCAGCCATGTGCAGGTCCCTAAAGGCCCATGGCGCCGCGCCGAGGCAGAGCCCCCTCCCCGCTGCCCGCAGCTCGCCCCGCTCAGGGCCAGAGGGCTGCGGGTACTGAGGGCCCAGCGGGGCTCTCCTGCTGCCATCCAGCTCCGGCTGAGCCCCCCCCCGGGCCCCGAGAGCCGGCGTTAATAAAGCGGGGGCCGAGAGGCAGCCAAACCCGCCGGCTGCAATCCGCGGCGGGGGAGCGGCCGGTGCGCTCACGTGGCGGGGTCACGCCGGCCGGCTGAGCCCAGACAAAGGCCCTTCTGTGCTCTGGGGCTACGGGGGGGCGTGGGTGTCCCCCCCCTCACCACCGGCTCCCTGCCCGGTGTGGCCTCGGCATCCCTGTGCCAGCCCTCGGCCGCCCGCATGGCACGCTGGTGCGGCGACGCGGCCCCGAGGGCTGGGCGGGAAGCAAGGCCGCGGGCATCTGGTGGCCCACGGTGGCTCTTGGTGGCCCAAGTTGGGCCCAAGTGGCTGAGCCCTGCGTTCAGGGCACCCCCCCCGGGGCGCAGGGCTGCGGTACTTACTCTTCATCTGCCTGAGCGCCTTTCCTCCTAGGGGGAGAAGCAGAGAGGCGGCGCAGGGCGCGCGGCAGAGGAAGGATTTGGACACCGCGAGACAAGAGAGAAGAGAAGCGGCCAGCAGTGAGAGCAGGCGGGGGCGGGCGGGCGTAGGGGCCCCCGCGCCGACACCGAAGGAGAGAAGGACAGAAAGGCTGTCAGGAGCCAGGGAGGAGACGCGCCCAGGCGGCGGGTGCTGCGCTGCAGCCGTGGGGACAGTGCCCAGGATGGCTCCCCATGCCCAGGATGGCTCCCCGTGCCCACCCAGCGCCCTGCCACTTACTTCCCGTGGAGGAGGAGGAGCGGCGGGGGCCGGCGGGGGTCTCAGCCGGAGGGGGTGGCGGTGGGGGCGGTGGGCAGGCGGCAGGTGGGGGCGGTGGGGGTGGCGGCAGCTCGGGGCCAGGCTTGCTCTCCCCGTTGCGCATGGTGTCGGCCGAGATGGGTGATGCCTGAAAGAGAGCACGGGCAGGCGTCGCCTGGTGCCATGTGCCGGTGCCGGTGCCATGTGCTGGTGCCGGTGGTGGTGTCACACGCGGGGCCGGGGGGGCTCATCACCTCCTCGCTGTGTGCCATCCGCCGGGGGCCAGGCTGCTCAGCCGCGCCGTGCCCCAGGTGCTTGTAGTAGTCACCGGTGCTGGGCTGCTTGCCGAAATTCCTCGACCGCCGCGTGGAGTCGGCCCGGCGCAGGCCCTCGGGGCTGCTCTCCCGCGATGCCAGCTGCAACGGGGAGCGTGGCTCAGGGCAGCCCTGCCCGGTTCTGACCACAGTGGCCGTGGGGCAGGGCCAGTGGTGGCCGTGGGGGCAGATGCCAGGCTGAGGGGATGGCAGGCCCCAGGAGCCCGCTGGGCACAAGGCTGCACGGGGGTCTACGTGCCAGGGTGGCAGCATGTGCCCCCAGCGCCTGGCACTGCCACCGGGAGCGTGGCTCAGGGCAGCCCTGCCCGGTGCTGACCACAGTGACCGTGGGGCAGGGCCAGTGGTGGCTGTGGGGGCAGATGCCAGGCTGAGGGGACGACAGGCCCCAGGAGTTTGGGCGCCTGGCACTGCCACCCCATAGCCTGTGCCCAGGAGCCCGGCCGAGCCTCCCCTGGGATAACCCCCTGGGAACAGGAGTGCCGAGCCCCGGCCCCACGGATTACCGGGAGCTTATCCTCCGCGGGGCCGGGGCACGGTGCCAACCCTCCCTCTGAACGGGGCTCTCAGGCAGCGCAGCCTCAGCTCACCCCGCCACATACCGCAGCGGCTTTGCGGTGGTGCTGCCCAGCGCTGGCACTGCAGGGGGGCCATGCCCGCTGCCCGGGGGGGTTTGGGGTGCCGCGGCGGCATTTTGCGGTGGTGCTGCCCAGCGCTGGCACTGCAGGGGGCCATGCCCGCTGCCTGGGGATGTTTGGGGTGCCGCGGCAGCACGGCCCCGCTCCCCGGTGCTGGGAGGGGGGGGGGCCCCCCGTTATTTGCATTTCTCCCTGCGCCACCTCCGCCCGTGGCATTTGCACGGTGAGCCCGGGCCATCGCTGCCACCGCCGCCAGCCCCAGCTAAGTCAACAAGTGCCAGCTCGTCGCTTCCTGCTCCGGCTGCCGCGGGCGCCGTGCCAAGCCTGGCTCCCGTCCTGCCAGCCCCAGCCCCGGGGCCAGTGTGAGGGTCCATCCCGCTCAACCCCATGGCATGGGGAGCCCGCATCGCTCTGGCACTGCTTTGGCACTGCTTTGGCACCAGGTTGGCACATGGCTGCACCTCCCCAGGGCAGCCCGAATCTGTACCCCCAGGGCAGGGCTGCTCGTTACCCTGGTAAGCGCTAACGAGCCATGCAAAACAAACACCACAGAGTGCCCAGCCCTACATGGGCCTGGCTCACACTGCTCCCCCAGACCCTCAACCCATGTGCCCCTTGTCCCCTGCCATGCTGGGCTCTGCCAGTGCCCTGGCCATGGCTGCACCCCGGTCTCCCATCTCCGGTGGGGTGGCAAAGAGCCATGGTAAGGGGTCGGGGTGACCCTGAGCCCACCGCATCCCTATGCCCGCCCCGGGGGGCTGCACCCCTCTTACCTGTGCACGCCTGGCTGAGCCCTCTCAGCTGCTGGCAGCACCGGCTGTGCCACCCGACACCCGCCGCACCGGCGACACCGGAGCCGCCCGCTCGGGTTACAGCCCGCGCAGCCGCCCACGCCCCGCTCGGCGCGGTGCCGGCGGTGTCGCCGGGCTGACGTGGGTGCGGCTACCATGGCTGGCCACACGCTGGCCCGCTGGGTGCCACCCGGTGCCATTGAGGCACCAGAGCATCACCAGCCTTGGCTGGCTGTGCCCTCACGCCGGCCGGTTATACCCGTCCCCCCGGTGCGTGCCAGCGTCAACGGGTGGCCTCACGCCAGAGCTGTGCCCTCTTGGTGCTGTTGAGGGCTACCAGCTCCCCATGGGGGGGTGCCCGGTGGCTTGTCCCCCCCCCCAGATGGCAGGTGGCCCTCGCCTGCCGGCCCCCGGCCCCGTGGCCGCGTCTCGGGGTCCAGCATGTCCATGTAGGCCTGCATGTCCGCCAGCGCCGGCTCCGGCACCCCTGCACAGGGCAGGGGGTCAGGGGGGGCGAGCCCCACGCTGGCCCCCCCGCTACCCCGTGCCCCCCAGCCCCGCACTCACGAGCGGCGGGGGCCCCCGGGGGGCCGCCCCTCTTCTCCCCGGTGCTGGACTGGCTGGAGTGGCAGGAGTCGTAGTTGGAGAGGGTGCTGGCAGGGGAGCCCACCTCGAAGCGTGCCTGGGGCGCCGACGCCGTGGTGTTGGGTGATGACATGCCCGAGTCGGGCTGCCGGCACTCCCCGTCCGCCGAGGGGTCTCGCGACAGCACGCGGTGCTCCACGCTCTGCCGGCACAGCGTGTGGTCAGGTTGTGGGGACACGAGTGCTCCCCACGTTCTCCCCACGCCACCACCATACCATGTTCTCCACGGTGCGCAGGTACTGGGCGCAGTGGCCATGGCCATTGTAGTCGGCCAGATCGGCCGCCGTGTAGCCGTCCTGGTCGCGGATGCTGAGGTCGGCGCCGTTCACCACCAGGATCTGGCAGCACTGGAGAGAGGAGGGGGAGCCTGGCAGGGCTGGAGGGTGGCCCCCTCCGTGCCCTGACGCCCCACCAGCCATCGGTACCCACCTCCAGCTCGCCGTTCTCAGCGGCGTCGTGCAGCGGCGTGCCGCCCCAGCTGTCGGTGGTGATCTCCCCGCCGTGCAGCAGCAGCCAGCTCAGCACCTTGGCGTGGCCACGGCTGGCGGCGAAGTGCATGGCAGTGGCCCCTTCGGCATCCCGCTCCGACAGGCTCACCGTCGTGAAGCTCATCTGTGATGGGGGGCATGGCCTGAGTGCCGGCACTGCCAACCCCGTGCCATGCCGCCACGCCGAGCCCCCACGCCAGAGCTTACCAGCCAGACGATGACGGTGTTGTGGCCCATCTGGGCGGCGGCGTGCAGGGGGGTCATGCCGTCGTGGGCCCGCGCGTGGGGGTCAGCCCCGCAGTCCTGCACCAGGTACTGGATGATCTCCAGGTGGCCCTCCTGGCAGGCGAGGTACAACGGGGTGGCCCCCGTCTTGGTCTGGGCACTCAGCGTGCTGCAAACGGGGCACAGCGCCTGTCACCCGCGGCCACCGCCGCCCTCAGCGTGCCAGGATGGATGGGCAAAGGGGACACATGGGTTGCAGGGACGTGGGGGGACACACAAGGTAGGGGGGACACCCTGGCTGGGGGCAGGCAGGGCAGTGCCAGGGCCAGGCAAGCGTGGGCTGAGAGCTCCCACCCCTGGGCTCCCCGCTGGGTGCCCGCACAGCAGTGGCTGCTGCGGTGGGAGGTCACTAAGTTAATCAGCCTGCTTAGGCTAAGCTCCTTCCTCCGGCTGTTTTTGGACACTGCAATTTAGCAGTATTTTTAAATAAGCAGCTTAGACCGCGCCGGCCACGGGGGAGCCGGCAGGGAAAGGCTGACCCACACCATGGCGCTGCCAGGCCCCGCTGCCCCCCAACCACTCCCATGGCCGGGCATGGGCATCCACCCACTGCCCCGGTGGCCTCAGCATCCCCACGTCCCTCATTCTGCACCCTGAGTTGCACAGCCCCCATCCCAAATCCCATATCCCTGCATCCCAGTATTCAGCATCCTGCGTCCCGCGGCCCCACGGTGCAGGAAGCTGTTTTATTAAGCGCTCCATAAAAAAAAAAACAAAAAAACAAACCCTGCTGAATATTTAAAAAAGGAAGAGCAATAAATACTCTGCTCTGTTATCGCAACGATCGCGGGCCCTTAATAATTGATCCCTGTAACCGTGAGACGTGCCGCAGCCGGCGCTGCCTTCCCACTGCGCCGTGCCGATGGGCACTCCCGGAGTAAAGGTCCGGGGTGGCAGTGGGGTGGGCAAAAAAAAAAAAAACAAAAAAACAAACCCTGATGAATATTTAAAAAAGGAAGAGCAATAAATACTCTGCTCTGTTATCGCAACGATCGCGGGCCCTTAATAATTGATCCCTGTAACCGTGAGACGTGCCGCAGCCGGCGCTGCCTTCCCACCGCGCCGTGCCGATGGGCACTCCTGGAGTAAAGGTCTGGGATGATGGTGGGGTGGGGTATGGGGGTCGTCAGGGCCACAGGCAGATATTCAGCCCCCGATTGCTGTTTTCTACTAATTGGGAAGGGTTTAAGCCACTTGGAAAAACGCTGGTAAACTGCTTTGCCAGATGGCTGTGACCCCACGCCGGGCTGCCGGCTGCCAGGGACCCCACCGGCCGGTACGAGGGTGGGCCAGGAGCACCAGCATCCCATGGTGGCACCCGGGGATTGGATTTCGTGGCTGTAACGGAGCCTCCGGGCGGGCGCGGGGCCGGGAGCGGGGCCAACGGTAAATAATTCAGGGAGAAGGCGGTGACGGCAGCGGAGCAACCCCGGTGAGAAGTGGGAAACCATGGTGGCACCCGGGGATTGGATTTCGTGGCTGTAACGGAGCCTCCGGGCGGGCGCGGGGCCGGGAGCGGGGCCAACGGTAAATAATTCAGGGAGAAGGCGGTGACGGCAGTGGAGCAACCCCGGCGAGAAGCGGGAATGCCAACGTGGGAGGGCTGCCACCAGCGCCACGCCACGCCGGGGCTGACACCGCAGGCACCGGGCCGGGCTGGGGGACACGGGGGTTAATCCCCACAGGTTCCCGGGGCTGAGCTGGCACCTCTGGGGCAATGGGATAAAGAGCTGGGGCTGGGGAGGCTGTGGCCGGTGAGTGCCACGGGGGTACAGGGCGCCTGCCATGGGCTCTGTGGCCCTGCCTGGTGGGAAGGATGGGGGGGTCTGGCACCCAGCGGCAGAGGAGCACTGAGCCCTGTTCAGCTCCTGCTGCCTCGGGACTCATAAAATCATAGAATGGTTTGGGTTGGAAGGGACCTCAAAGATCATCAAGTTCCAGCCCCCCTGCCCTGGGCAGGGACACCTCCCACCAGAGCAGGTTGCTCAAGGCCCCATCCAGCCTGGCCTTGAACCCCTCCAGGGATGGGGCAGCCACAGCTTCCCTGGGCAACCTGTTCCAGTGTCTCACCACCCTCAGAGTAAAAAATTTCTTCCTGAGATCTAATCTGAATCTTTTTTTCTTCCAATTTAAAACCGTTTCCCCTTGTCCTATCATTACCCTTCCTGGCAAAGAGTCCCTCCCCAGCTCCTCTATAGGCACCCTTCAGACTCCCTGGATGTGGGGGAGCCACGCACCCCACTCAATTCCACCCCAAGCGTGGGCAGCCAGCGCGTCCCCCGGGCTCCCCCTTGGCAGGAGCCGTGGGTTATTTCCAGCACCCTCTGCCCACTGCAGGAAATCAGATTAGGGGCCGCCTGATCGCCCAGGGCAAAGCCTGGCTCCGTGTGCCCGGTGGGTGCCGTGCCTCCTACCCCGGGCACCAGCCCAGCCCCGGTACCGCTCGGGAGGCGAAACGGGGAGGCTGCCGTGGTGGTGCCGACCCAACGGGGGGCTGCAGCCTCCAGCGATGCCCACGGTCCCGGGCAGGATGGTGGCCTCCGGCGGGGTAGCGGCCTCTCCTCGGCGGGCAGCCTAATCCATTTACATAACGGTGGCAGACAAAGGCTGCTGTGTTATCGCCCTGCGCCAGGAGCCCCAGGAACCGACCGGCAATATTTCTGCCAGAGCTCTCCTCTCTCCTCCTCGCCCTTTCTCTCCGGGCCATAAAGAAGGTGCAGCTGGCTGCCCGGCCTGATAACACAGCCGCGTTGCCCTTGGAGCCGGAGGACGAAGGTGGCTGCGGGCACCTTGCCCAGCAGCTGGAGGGAGAGAGAGAGAGGATGGCAGCGGGCACCCTGCTCCCATGCCGGCCCTTCTCCTGCTTGGTGGGCCCCAGCGTGGAGCCCGTTACCTTGGGCAGTGTCCCAAAAGGAGTCGCAGGGAAGGGAAATCCCCTTTGGCTGCAGCGTAGTGGACGGGCAGCGCTCCCGTGTCGGTGGCCGCTGTGGGGTCGCTGCCCCCGAAGCGAAGGAGCCAGTCGATCACCTCATGGTGACCGAAACGGGCTGCCAGGTGTAGGATGGTGGCACCGGAGTTGTCTGTGTCCTGCAGGAGGAAGCGGGGCGGCCGTCGGCACCGGGGGAGCGTGTGTGGGACTGTGGGTGGTCCTGGGGATTTGGGGGGGGGGGATGGCCACGGCAGGGGTCCTGTCTGCACAAAGCAGGGCCAGAGGGAGGGGATGGGCCACCGGCGGGGGCTGTGGGGCAAGCGTGGCTGCCCTCTGCCAGGGGCTGCATCCACAGGGGGTGAGCGCTGCACAAAGCCCCCCTTGTTCTGCCGGCGGCGGGCAGCCCCTACCCACGGGGGCTCGCCGTGGAGCCCCACTGCACCCCACCCTCCGCCCTCGGTGGGGTGCAGGCAGAGCTGGCTCCCATCCAGGAAGGCACCGCAGCCTGCTGACCCCGTCCTTCCCGCTTAATCCCGGCCCCTCCGCCGCCTCCTCCTCCTCCTCTTCCTCCTGCCCGTCACATGTCGTTAGCTCTCGGCCGGCCCCCGGGGGCAAGCCGCTTACCGCCCGGTCCCGCCGTTGTGTAACCCCGGGAGGGGCCGGCAGCCCCGGGCACGGCCCTCGGAGGTTCTGTGCCCCCCTTCGGGGCTGAGCCTCGCCGAGATGTCAGGCCCTCCCCCCCGGGCCCCCCGGCTCCGCACGGCTGGGTCCTGCCCGTGCTGGCCGGGATCCCGGCTCGCCGGTGGCAGAGGGGGAGGGTTCCAGCGCCCCCGTCTCCCCGCAGCCGACACCGGTCTCCCGCG
>NW_015090955.1:112038-112471 GCF_001431845.1 Calidris pugnax | reverse complement strand
CTGCCTGCACCCACTGCCTGTACCCACTGCCTGCCCTGCCTGCACTTCCTGTACCCACTGCCTGCCCTGCCTGCCTGCCCTGCCTGCATCCATTGCCTGCATCCACCGCCTTTATCCACTGCCTACCCTGCCTGCTTGCACTGCCTGCACCGCCTGCATCCACTGCCTGTATCCACTGCCTGTACCCACTGCCTGCCTGCACTGCCTGCCTGCACTCCCTGCCCTGCCTGCACCCACTGCCTGTACCCACTGCCTGCCCTGCCTGCACCCACTGCCTGCCCTGCCTGCACCGCCCTGCCTGCCCTGCCTGCACTGCCTGCCCTGCCTGCACCCACTGCCTGCACCCACTGCCTGTATCCACTGCCTGCACTGCCTGCACCCACTGCCTGTACCCACTGCCTGCCCTGCCTGCACCCACTGCTTGCCTGGACTG
>NW_015090955.1:100932-111329 GCF_001431845.1 Calidris pugnax | reverse complement strand
CGCTGTCCGCCAATAAGAGGGCGCGCCGCGCAGGGAGGGGCGTGTCCTGCGGGGCGGGGGGCGTGGCCTGGCGAGGCGCGGCGGTGCCGCAGCGCCGTTGCGGGCGGGGCGCCGGTGCCGCCATGTCGGAGCCGGGGGCCGCGGGCCCGGGGCCGGCCGCTATCCAAGTTTCCAGGTACGGCCCCCGGGGGAAGGCAGCGTGGGGCTGGGAACACCGGGGGCGGGCACAGGGGCCGGCCCGTAAGAGGGCTGTTACCGGCGGCGCTGCCAGCACCGGTAACGCTGCCAAATCTGGGCACGGCAAAGCGGCGCCGCGCCCTTCCGGTGGTGCGTGTGCGGGCAGGACGGGGAAGGGCACACCCCGGTTTCTCTGCCTTCTCCCTATACGGCTTCCCGGTATGGCCGCCGTGCTGAAGCGAGCCCTTGTGTGGGCCGGTGCCCGGGAGTTGCCCCGTTGCCACGGCGCCTCGCCCTCCCGCCTCCGCTCCGGTCTTTGCCGTCCGGGAAGCTGGGTTGAGTGTTGGCATGTGGCCGGTTCGGTCTCCTCCCGCCGCGGCGGGGTGCCGGCGAGGTGCCGTACCGGCCGTCCCGGCGGAGGAGCGACGCCGCCGCCGCCTTCCGCTGCCGGTGGAAGCTCGGGGCGGTTTCCCCCGGCGCTCGCAGGAAGCGGCGTGCAGGCAGTGCCGGTGACGTTGGTGGCATCAGCGTGGTGAGATGTCCCGGCAGCTCGTCCGGTAGGGCGACAGCCGTTGTCTCCGGGGCGGCTGCACTAGAGACCCAGCCAAGCCTGGGGGGGGGTATGGCGGGGGGGTGTGAGCTCTCCCGTTCCTTCCCCGGTAGGATCATGCGCCCGGATGACGCCAACATCGCCGGGAACGTCCACGGGGGAACCATCCTGAAGATGATCGAGGAGGCGGGAGCCATCATCAGCACCCGCCACTGCAACTCCCAGGCTGGGGTGAGTCGGTACCGGGTGCCCCCCCGGCTCCGGTGACATCCCAACCCTCCCGCTGTGCTTTGGGGGTCTGCTGGGGGTATGAAGTCCCCCGAGACCCTAGGACACCCCTGGGGGCCTCCCCCGTTGTCCCCCCCTTCACCGGAAGCGCTTGCTCCTTTGAGCAAACTGCCAGCAGCGGAAACATCCTGCTGAAATTGTGTTTTACGAGCAAAAAACTTTATTATGCTGCTGTTTATGTTTTAATTCCTGCAAAGGGCGAGTCAGAGGTGGCCCCGCTGTGGGTTACGGGTGGGGAAGGAAGTAGGGCCACAGGCTGATAAGGTGGGGGTTGAAATGCCGGAGCCACACGTGGTGTGGGCTGGCCCCGGGGAGCTGCTGGCTGCTGTCCCCTGTCCCACACAGCGTGGCTGCTGCCACCACCACCACCACCCTGCCTGTCCCCCTGTCCCCAGGAGCCCTGCGTGGCCGCGCTGGCGCGGGTGGAACGGACGGACTTCCTCTCCCCGATGTGCATCGGCGAGGTGGCCAACGTCAGCGCCGAGATCACCTACACCTCCCGGCACTCCGTGGAGGTCCAGGTCAACGTCATGTCCGAAAACATCTTAACAGGTGGGTTGGCTGTCCCAAAACTCCAAAAATAACTGTCACAAGCTGAGACCTCGTGGCGGTGACCCTGTTCTCCACCCACCATCACCGGCAGCATCGGGCAGAGGGGACATCTTGCCTTTTTTGAAAGCGCTGGGGGCACTGGGAGGGGAAGCCAAGCTGCCTCCCTGGGGATTACAGCCCCACTGATCGTTTTTAGGAAAGAATGGAAAAATCTGCTGTTAACTCCTCCTCTCTAATTTGCTGCCCGTGGCTGCCTTGGCCTGAAAAAGGCCCTTTTCCTGCCGTTGCTGTGGCAACCGGCTCCACTTGCCCAGATGCCTTCCCAAAAGCGCGTTGTCACATCCGCTCCGAGCCAAAGCCCAGCAGGGCAGGGAGCAGCATCTCCAGCCTCTGCCCACCCCGTGCTGGTTGTGGGGAAAGAGCTGCTGGTGCTGGCATGGTCACCCTCTGCCCACCTCTCCTCCAGGGGCGAAGAAGGTGACGAACAAGGCGACGCTGTGGTACGTGCCCTTGTCCCTGAAGAACGTCAACAAGGTCGTCGAGGTTCCCCCCATCCAGGTAGGACGGCTCGCTCTGCTCCCCCAAAACCAGAGCTCACCCTCTCTGGGGGATGGCACTAACCCGGCCCCGTTGGCACCCCCCAGCTGTGCTGGAGGCTTTGCTGACCACGTTTTTACTGGTTTTTCCTTCCAGTATGCGAGAAAGGAGCAGGAGGATGAGGGGAAGAAGCGTTATGAGGAGCAAAAGCTGGATCGGCTGGAAACTAAGCAGAGAAACGGCGACGTGATCTTCCCCGTCATCAACCCAGGTAACACCACGGGTGGCACAAGACCTGTGGAAATGGCTCCACGATGCTGGGAGGTCAAACTGGTCCCCAGGACAATTCCTGCCATCCCCAGGCACCCAGGGCTGTGAGCACACACTCTGAAACACTGCGTTGGGGATGGTATTTTGGAGCTGGGTGGGTGCCTGTGATCCCCTCCTTGGGCTGGGTGGGATCTCCTCTGCTGAAACACTGTTCCTGCCACGACTCCTCGCATTCCTCATGTGCTCTGGGGCAGCAGGATTTAGTTTTGCTCAGCGTAGGGTGAACGCAAGCGTTGGACGAGGGTTTTGCATGTTCTTCAGCTGCAGCCCCTCTCTGGAAGTCAGATTTTGGCAAGAAATTCATCGGCCGGTGTTTGAAGGGGAGGATGAGCTATGGGGAGGAACTGGGGGTCACGCTCTTCTTGGGGGGTTGCTGGGGATCTTTTTCTACCAAAAACATTGCCCTGGCTTCTGGAAATGTGGTGGTGATGCTGATGGAGAGCAGCTGTGGCCTTCAGGACCAGCCATGGTCCTGGGGCAGAGGCGAGGGGATCGCTGTGGGGGGTTGATGCAGGATGGAAGTTGCTCAAATGCTTTCTTTTCCCCTCTGTTCTCCCTGCTCACAGATAGGCAGACAAAAGGTAAGGTTCTGCGGGCGCTGCCGTGCGGGTGTCCTCCCCGGGGGAGGCCATGACGAGCAGTTTGGGGGCTCAGTTGGCTTTTCCCTGCACTAACTGCCTTTTCCATCTAACAAGAGATGCTAAACACAGCCACTCCTGAGAGCAGTTTTCCTCTGTCGGCAGTCAGAACTTCTGATTTCTGTTGTCTGGATTTAGTGGCGTGTGAGATGTCACCAGCACGTCCCAGGGCTGGGGGGGCGTGGGGCCTGAGGTCTTCTTGCCGAGGGGAAAGGGTGGCTCTTTGGAGACACTGCTCAGTGGCAGGTTTGGGGAGATGTGTCTGTGGCTGGTGGCCTGAGGAGGCAAAGTGTTCCAGCCACGTGTCCGTCCAGTTCACTCCTGGTTGCTTTTGGGCTCTTGAAAGCTTTAAAAGAAGAAACAAGCTGAGCTGGAATAAAATTGGTGGGTGGGCATTAGAAGGAGGTGGCAACCCATCGGGTGGTGAGTAGCCTCTGCTTTTGGGACTTCTTGGGGCCGATCTAAACACTAGTTTGAACATACTTCAGCTTTGCACAAGCCAGACCCACATCTTCTTCCTTCGAGCAGTTTAGGGCAGGGGTGTACGGTGCCGGCCGAGCAGCTCTGACCAGTTTGCTCTTTCTCTGCCCAGAGCCACACACCGTTGGCTACAGCCAGTCCAGCCTGATCCACCTGGTGGGACCGTCGGACTGCACGCTGCTGGGCTTCGTGCACGGAGGTGAGTGAGTGCTGCCCCGCTCAGCAGCTGGGCTGGCTTTTCCCCGGAGCAGAAGGGGTGGTTTGAGAGCAACTCGGGCATCTCAGTGGTTTTGGGAGGTGGGCTCAGGCCCCTTTCCACCGCCTGTAAGGTTCAGCGATGCTTCAGCTGAGACAAACCCTTCATCTTTCCCTATGCTTAAAAAAGGTCCCCAAAACTGACGTACTTGAACTGTAAATCCTACAACTATGCTTAAAAAAGGTCCCCAAAACTGACGAACTGTAAATCCTACATTTTTTTCATCACCTCTTAAATTGCAAATCTTGGACTATAAATACCCAGTGTACAATGAGTCCAATCTGCCAGAGTAATTTCCTTTTGGCTGGCACACCTGTGGGGTGCAGGGCAGGGTGGATGTGTGTGGAATGAGCCTGGGGAGAGACACAAGGGCTGGGGCGAGGCTGGATGTTGCTTAATTACATCCTTTGAAACAAGACAAACAAACAATGTGGCTCAGCTCCTTCCAAGCAGGAAGTTTGTAAGACTGATCTTGCCTTGCGAGACTGAGGTTTCCTCAAAGAAATTTGGGAGAGCCAGAGCTGGCTTAAATCTTAAGCCCAGTTTTGTGAGGATGTCACCCTGATGGTGCTCTTGACCGGAGTCTTAGTGCTGGGGGTTCCCTGCAATTTGGATTCAGTCTCTGGTCTGACTCCTTGGTGTAGCTTTGGTTGTACAAAGGCCTTAACAAGCTACACGTGGCTTTTTCCCAAATCCCACCTGCTTCCCTGAGACAGGACCCTCTGTATTGCCCATCCAGGTGTCACCATGAAGCTGATGGATGAGGTTGCTGGGATTGTGGCCGCCCGCCACTGCAAGACCAACATCGTCACCGCCTCAGTGGATGCCATCAACTTCCACGAGAAGATCAAAAAAGGTACCTGGGTGTGGTGGTGGGCTCTTTGCTCTCCCGCTGTGTGATGTCCTGGCTCCTTTGGGACACACAGGGACTAAATTTCTCCACCAGTTAGACTTGTTCTGTGCCAAGAAGTTCTCCTTAAGACGTGGCTTAAGCATAAAACAAGCAGGACCCCTCGCTCCCTTCCTCTGAGCAGATGCAGGGACCATCTGCTTACGTGGCCCCTCTCTGCTTCCCAGGCAGCGTCATCACCATCTCGGGGCGCATGACCTTCACAAGCAATAAATCCATGGAAATCGAAGTCTTTGTGGATGCCGACCCGTTCGTGGACGAGTCTCGGGGTCGGTACCGTGCTGTCAGCGCCTTCTTCACCTACGTCTCCCTCAGCAAGGAGGGGAAGCCCCTGCCTGTCCCACAGCTGCTGGTAAGAGCTCTCCCTACACGGCTTCGAGCCCCTCTCCTGCACCTCCTGAGGCAGACCCCAGATGCCTTTTCTGTCCAACAAATCCTTTTGCCTTGCATTATTTAGCAAAAAAAAAGGGGCATGAATGAGCCTTTCAGATCAGGCATCGGGGCTGTTTTTTATTTTAATTTCTTCTGAAAATTGCCAATGTGGAGGCTGGGTGAGGGGGTGTGTTCCTTTCTCGTGGTTGAGGACAGGCTGTGTGCTGGCTCTGCAGCTGGAGGTGCCCCCCCTGTCCCCCATCCCTGTCCCCACCCCATCCCTCCTGCCTGTTCCTCGCTCTGCGGGTCCCAGCAGGGCTCTGCAGACACGGGATGCAGGCTGGGGGCTGTTTCTTCATTAGAATCCTAGAATCGTCTAGGTTGGAAGGGACCTTAAAGGTCATCTAGTCTGACCATCAACCTCTGACAAAAAATAAGTAAGAAATTAGCAATGAAAAAAAAAATCACTAAACCATATTCTTGAGGACCACGTCAACCCGTCTTTTGAACACCTCCAGGGATGGTGCCTCAACCACCTCCCTGGGCAGCCCATTCCAATGTTGGATAACCTCTTCCGTGAAGAAATTTTCCCTAATCTCCAATCTAAACCTCCCCTGGTGCAACTTGAGGCCATTTCCTCTCGTCCTGTCACCTGTGACTTGGGAGAAGAGACCGACCCCCACCTCTCTACACCCTCCTTTCAGGGAGTTGGAGAGAGCAAGAAGGTCTCCCCTCAGCCTCCTCTTCTCCAGGCTGAATAACCCCAGCTCCCTCAGCCTCTCCTCATCAGACTTACTCTCCAGACCCCTCACCAGCTCCGTTGCCCTTCTCTGGACCCGCTCCAGCCCCTCAATGTCTTTTTATTTTTTGTGGTGAGGGGCCCAAAACTGGACGCAGCAGTTCGTTAGTAGTTCATCTTGCACAGGTCTCCTCCCGCTCTGTGCTCCCTCGAGTGTTGTGTCAGCTAATTATGTCAGCTAATTACACACCCGCTGTCAAAACACCCATTTAAGGAGGGGGGGGCAGGTTTTCCTCTCCGTGTTTCCCTCCCGTACCCACCGGCAGCATGTGGGGGGGAGAACTAACACCGGTGCCTTGGCTTTTCTTTCCATGCCCGCCAGACGGAGACGGAGGATGAGAAGCGGCGCTTTGAGGAAGGGAAGGGCAGGTACCTCCAGACGAAAGCCAAGCGGCAGGCGCAGATGCAGCAGGCTGCCCAGCACTGATCCCGCCCCGCTCCCCCCGCCTTCGCCCGCCAGACCTCCCAGTTCCCCCGTTAAATGTCGTCACCGGGCCCCGCGCCTTCGCCCACCCCAGCCTGTCGCCGCCGGCGCGGCCGCTTCGCTGCTCATGGGTTTAGTGCCGTAAACCTTGTGCTTTAGGTGGCTTAAGCGCCCCAAAAAGGCTCCGGGAGCCTTCCCGGTCGCTCGCCGTTCACCCCCTGGAGCCCCTCGTTTCACCGGTCAGTCCCGTAAACGGAGCTCCCGCCCGTGCTGCAGCGGGGCAGAGGCACGTGGCGGCACGAGGGCCGGGCGAGGCCGCCAAGTCGTTGTGATGCTGTGTTCAAAGTGGCCGGTGAAGTCCTAAAACCGCAGACCAAAGCTTTAGGTACGATGCTGGCGAGGGGGAGCGCGCCCCCGTATCGTACCCAATGTCTGGGACCGTTCCGTCGACATCTCTAGGTAGTTTCTCTGTGCACATCTTAAGTTATTTCGGGATTCCTGTGGCATAAATAAAGTCTGTTGTCGTTGACCAAAATAAAACGCCTGATGCCTTTTTCTTTTTTTATTATTATTGTTTCCGGTAGCAGCAATTTATTCCAAGGCTTTATCCCAAGGAACTGGGAAGCTCCTCTCCCCTCCCGCGTTCTTAAGACCACCTGCCCCGTTCCCTGGGATTCTCAGAACGGTACCCTCCGGTGTGGATCCCGACCCCTCCGGTGTGGATCCCGACCCCGCCGCCCCCCTGGCTGCCCCGGTACCGCTGTCGCCGGGGCCCGGTGCGGGCTGTACTGGGCCGCAGGGCCAGGCCCCGGCGGGTGCTGAGGGAACGAGGGGCCCCCGGGAACGGCGCCTTTGCCCTGGGAGGGGCGATTCCCTTTGTCATATTAAACAACAACGGAATCAAAGCCAGCCGCGGGTGAGGCCCCCCTCCAGCCCCGGCGGCCGCCATTACGGCGCCGCTCCCGGGCCTACTGCGCCTGCGTAGGGCCCAACTCTCGCGAGAGCTGCGCCGCTTCCAGAGCCCCCTGCGCCTGCGCGGGGCGGAGCTCTCGCGAGAGCGGCGCCGCCGTTTCCCAGGCGACGCGGGCGGGGCGGGCGCCGCCATGATGGCGGCGGCGGCGGCGGCGGCGGGTCCGCGGCGGGGGCGGCTGGGCCGGGAGGCCCGGGCCAGCCTGGCCGCTTTCCTGCTGGGCGCCTCGGTGGCGGCGCTGCCGGTGGCGTTGGGCTCCCCCCCGGCTTTGCTGGCCTCCCCCGGTCTGCGCGGCCGTCTGGCGCTCGCCCTACACGTGGCGGGCGTTAACGCGGCGTTGCTGTTGCTCTACCCGCGGCCGCTTTACAAGGTGCGGGGGGGGGACACCCCCGGGGAGCGGGCCCGGGGGGTGGCGGGGCGGTGGAGGAGCCGGGGGAACCCCTCCTGGGGCGTGAGGGGAAGGCCCCGGGGGGCGGCGGTCGGGGGATGCCAGGCCCGGGGGATGCCAGGCCTGGGGGGTCTCAGCCCGGGGGATGCCAGGCCCAGGGGGTCCCGGCCCGGCCTGGCATCTCTCTCCTCTCCCTCTGCTTCCAGATCGCCGTCCGGGCCTGCTTCCTGGGCTTCGCCTTCGGCTGCGGGCTGCTGCTCAGCGCTGGCCGCTCCGCCTGGCGCCATTTCGGCTGGTAAGGGCCGGGCCGGGGGAGCCTGGGGGGCTGCTGTGGCCCCCGAGCCCTGCCCAGCGCTCCCTCCTTCCTCCCGCAGGTACATGTGCTCCCTCTCCCTCTTCCACTACTCGGAGTACCTGGTGACAGCCATCAACAACCCCCGCAGCCTCTCGTTGGACTCTTTCCTCCTCAACCACAGCTTCGAGTACAACCTGGCCGCCCTCTCCTCCTGGGTGGAGTTCACGCTGGAGAAGCTCCTCTTCCCAGGTTTGGCCACCCTGCCCTTCCCTGGTGCCCACCCTCTCTCCTTGCCATCCCTTGGCTTCCCAGGTTTGGCCACCCTGCCCTTCCCTGGCACCCACCCTCCCTCCTTGCCATCCCCTGGCTAGTGCCAGCTGCGGGGGGCTCACCCAGGGCCCACCCATCTGGTAGCAAAGTGCTGGTGATCCCTGCTTAGCTGACCCGGACTGGCAGCAGAGGAGGGCTTTGAGGTGGCCTTAATCTCTCAGTGCTCAAAGCCTCTTGGTTTCAGTCTCGGGTGGGGGAAGAGCTCCCTTGCCCTGGCATGCTGTGCCCTGGCTGTGCCACGTAGCTGGTCTTCAGCCCTTTTGTAGCTGCACCTTTCAAGCTGCTTTGGTGGGACAAAGAATGACGTTACATCTGGGGGTCTTCTTTTGAGCTGGGTTAAAATCTAATCGGTAAAACCTGGTGCTCTTTGCCCAATCTGGGGTGCTTGCTTTCTGGGGGGGAGAAGGGGACCTGCTCTTCCCCACTTTGTGGGCTGTGGAGCTCCCTGTGTCCGGGTGAGCGTGTCCTCTTGGCTGTGCTTTACGTTGGCTTTACTCTATGCCATAAAGCCAGGCTCTGGTGCTGGGTTCCCCTTGGGGTGATCTGTCGTGAGGACCTCCAGCCACCGTGTCAGGGTGACTCCGTGGCAAGGGATGTTCTTTTTTATTTGTTTTGGTGGTGGGATGGCAGCACATGGAACTCTGGCTGCTTTTTCCACGTTGTCACGCTTTGAGGTGGGGAGGGGACAGCCCACCCAGCGACCCAAATTCCCCCCTCCTGCAACCCCCCCACCGCGAGTGTGACCTGTGCAAAAACCTGTTGTGACCCGGTCCTTATTCACTTGCAGAGCTGAAGCAGATCACCTGGCTGAGTACTGTAGGGTTGTTGATGGTGATCTTTGGGGATTGTCTGAGGAAAGCGGCCATGCTCACAGCTGGCTCCAACTTCAACCATATTGTTCAGAATGAGAAATCGGATACTCATACTTTGGTGACAAGTGGGGTGTATGGGTGGTTCCGGCACCCGTCTTACGTGGGATGGTTTTACTGGAGTATTGGAACACAGGTACCGTATACAACACGCTCAGATACTTCTGTCTTCTAACCCGGGTCTTTCTTCGTGCTGCCCCACTCCCCTAAGGGGATGCACACCGTGGGGCAGCAGCAGGGGTGGCCTGGGCATGGATTTTGAACCCCTCCTGCCTCTCTCCGGTCAGGAAACCCCGAGTGCTCTGCCCTGCACGATCTTTGGGAAGATCCCATTGCCTTTATTTTCTGTGTGGAGTAGGCAGAGGCGGCGGGGCTGGGGTTTGAGCCAGAATGTCCTCAGAGGCTCAGGGTGTGATCTGCTGCTAGCCTAAAGCTGGTGTCCAGGGTTTTCTTGCATCCCTGTGGCCAAAATGCCTTCTGTAAGCAGTCACACTCAGCCAGTCCCGTGCCAGGCTGGCAAAGAAAACTCCCTCTAAGGGTGCCCAGGGCCCTGGCTAGAGGGTAAACTGGAAGCCAGCCACAGTGGAGCTGTAACCCCACGTTCTTCTCGTGGTTGGCATTTGGGTTTGTTTCTCTGGAAACAGACTTTAAAGACTGAACGGGCAGCAGCGTGGCCACGCTCTCTAGAGCTGGGGTGCTGCTCTTAGCCAGGGCAGCAGGAGCCAGCAGCTGCCTGCAGGCCACTTTCTTCTCCATAAGCACTAATTTCTCCCCGGAATGAAAATCCACAAAAGGTGCTGGGATTCTTGTCTTGTCTTTGGAGAGCGTTGAGACCTCATGGCAAATTTAATGAAGGGGGGTTAGCCGGTGGGGGTGGGGGGCAGCCTGGGTGTCTGGGGGGGACGAGGGGGACGCTGACAGCCCGGTGTCTGTTTGCAGGTGTTGCTCTGCAATCCCATCTGCGTGGTGGGCTACGCCCTGGCCTCCTGGCGCTTCTTCAGGGAGCGGATCGAGGAGGAGGAGATCACCCTCATTCACTTCTTCGGCGAAGAGTACCTGGAGTACAAAAGGAAGGTGCCATCGGGTCTCCCTTTTATTAAAGGAGTCAAAGTGGAACTGTAACGTGGGCAATAACCCGACTGGCTGAGTGAACGCCCCAGCTCCAGGCGCCGCGGGGCGAAAGGGACGGTGTGTGGTGCCAGGAGGAACCCGTTGGTACCTCCCAGCAGCCC
>NW_015090955.1:81966-100922 GCF_001431845.1 Calidris pugnax | reverse complement strand
AGCTGGGGGCCTGCCGGGTCACACAGAAGCTCGTTTGTCCTCCTTGAGATAATTCCTTCGTTGCACATTCAGGGATCTTCCAGATAACTTAGCCTGTAGCGACCCTAAAGAGAATGGAGCCCTCCTGCCTGCAGCAGCTGGATTCTTCTGAGACGCCTCCGGACTGGTTTTTCCCAAAAACAGCTCTGCCCACCCCCCTCCCACGCAGGAAAGGTGCCCCTCAGAGGATTGTTCCTGTGGCGTCACTCGATTTTAAAGCTTTTTGACCTTGGGGAGCCGGGCAGTGTGGCTTTAATCTCTTTAGGTCCCGTTGTGGTGCCGGGGCAGCTCGCAGGAGCAGAGCTGCAGCTCTCGGGGTGCCAGGGGTGCCTACCCCCTGCTTGTACCAGGGCTGGCAGCGTGGCAGCCATCGGTTCCCCCCCGGTGTTACCCTTCACAGGGAGCCTTTTCCTCTCAGCTCTGTGAGATGTGGTGGGAGAGGGAGCTGCTGCCTCCTCCCTCCTTGGTTCAGGAGTCACCCTTCCAGCCGCTGCCTTCCCGAGCCTCCCGGCCACCACCTCTTCCCTCTTCCCGCCTCCAAATCGCGCTGCTTCCTACTTCTGCCAGCCTGCCTCCCTCCTGCACAGATCCCAGGGTTTATGAGCTGAGAAAAAACTGCAGCTGCCAGATTTGCTGAGGGTTTTAGCCCTTGAGATCCCTCCCTGCTCTGCCAGGTGAAACCTGGGATCTCAGCTGGACCAGGAGGTGCTTCTTAAGGAGATTCTGCGGCCGGGGCCGACAGTTTGGCTAGCTAATGCTATTTTAAACCTTGCCATTTTGGAAATGGGTTCCTACTGGAGCTTTGTGGTATAACTTATTCTGTCGTTATATACCAAAGAGGTTCACTTGTTTTTCTTGAGTTTTAGGTTATTCTTCCTAGCTGGAATGGAAAGGAGTTGCTTGTCAGTTCACGCTTGGGGGCTTGTGGTGTTCCTTGGGGAAGGTGCTGCGGAACGGCTCAGGAATGGGGGCACTGATGGAAATGGCTTTAGTTTTGGTCTTTTTTTTATATAAAAAAACAAGAAAAAATATTTCCAACTTCTGTGTGGTGGTTATTTGGAGATCTCTTGAGGTGCTGGTGACATCATGGGAACGGGAATCCTTCCTTCTACAATTCCCAGTGGGTTTTTGGTCCAGCCCAGTGCTGTGTTGAAGCAGGATGGTGACTCGAGGGGCTGCACGGCCACTGAGATGGGGCAAATTCTCCCTCTCCCCTCACTTCACCCACACAGAGCCTGTCCTCTGGCAGACTAGCTTTGTGTTGCAGCATGTTCTGTGCAGAGCATCAGCCTGAGGGCTTTGCCTGCAATTTGTCTTTTACCCAGTGTGGTTTTAGCTTGGGAGAAAAGAGCAAATATGACAATACACCAGCTGGAGAGTGCTGGTTTCTCTGCACAGTCACTCCTTGGCTCCTGCTCGGGCTTTTCTGTGGCTCCAGCTCACATCCTCGTGGAAGCAGCGACCGGCTGGTGCAGCCGACGTCCCTGACCTGCCGTTGTAGCCAACCAACGTGCCTCAGGCGAGTTAAAAATTAACTTAATTTTTTTTTGTTGTTTTTGGAAGGCATTAACATTTCTGCTGTGAACTTGCACAACTGCACTTTAAAACAAACAAAGCAAGCGATCGCCGCTGGGGTTTGGCGTGAGCTGGTGATGGAAACTAAGCTTTATTTTCTGATTATTCTGTGTAGTTGGGTGCACCTCGATGCTAACTGGTGAGAGCACCCTGGTGTTGGCTCCCACCCCATTCCAGGGGCAGGCTCTGCCCGAGGTGGGGTGCCCTGGCACCAAAGGAAAGGGGTGAACTTCACCCACAGCCCTCTCCCTGCTTTGGGGATCAGCACCTTCTCCTCACCTTTTTACTTTCCTGGAAGCTGGGTGAGGAGAGGGGAGCTCTCTGGGGCTGGGGAAGGTGGCTGAGCCTTTGGTGACGAGCTGGACTGGGCTGTCACAGCCTGCCCTGCTGGGGTCTGCAGGATTTCTGATGGCCCAGGCACTTGGGGAACAGAGCCCCCCATTTCCAGTCCCCTGCCTGCCTTTTGGCTCCGCTGCTGGCAGCTCACAGCACACTCTGAGACCCTGCCGTGAGCTCCTGGCTCTACCCTGCACCAGGGTTTGTTGAGGGTTGTTTTTTTTTCCCCCCATTTCTGCAAACTTTGTGGTTTTAAGAGCAGCTGGATGCCCCGGAGCCGCAGAACCAGGCAGACACGTGTGCTTGCGCCCTTTTATTTCACTTTAACACACAAGAGGGAGAGAATAAAGACAATTACTTATTTGAGACAAACAAAGTTGCCCAGAGGCAGGCTTTTGGTACGCTGCAGTCACCGTGTGCCTGGGCCGTGTCTTCCTGCCCTCACTCGTGGCACAAGGCAAGAGGAGCTGGTTGACAATGGCTTTTGGGCACCAACTGGTTTTGTGTGCTCCGTGTTGGGCTCTACGGTGTGAGCTCTTTCTTGGCAGTGCCCTCGGCCCCGCTTTTCTGCTGACCCCTGGAGCCATCTCTGCTTTGTGAGGAGGGGTCTCCGGGGGCACCACTGGACTCACAGCCCTCCCCAGGGCTGGCTGGACCCCCCTCCTTGCCATGGGGTGAGGTGTCCCTGGGGAAGGGAAGGCACCTTGGCAGGGTCAGTGGCTGGGATGGGGGCACGGGGGGGAATTTGGCACCCAGGTGCTTGCCGTCACCTACCTTGGTGCCCCTTCGCTGTCGTCGCAGATCTTGAGCAGCATCGGGGCCTGTTCCTCCTTGGGCTCCCGGGGCTCCTGCAGCCTGTGGTGGGATGGGCATGAGCCACAGCCGTGTCCCCCCCTGGCCCCAAAAGACCCCCCCCCAAACCCTGGCACCTCTCGCAGAATCACAGAATCTTCTAGGTTGGAAGGGACCTTAAAGATCATCTTGTCCAACCGTCAACCTAACTGACAAAAATAGACACCCACACAACAAACAAGGAGCATCATCACTAAACCCTATCTCCCAGCACTACATCAACCCGTCTTTTGAACACCTCCAGGGATGGGGCCTCAACCGCCTCCCTGGGCAGCCCATTCCAATGGCTGAGAACCCTTTCCGTGAAAAAATTTTTCCCAATATCCAGCCTGAACCTCCCCTGGTGTAACTTGAGGCCATTTCCTCTCGTCCTGTCGCCTGTGACTTGGGAGAAGAGACCGACCCCCACCTCTCTACCCCCTCCTTTCAGGGAGTTGGAGAGAGCAAGAAGGTCTCCCCTCAGCCTCCTCTTCTCCAGGCTGAACACCCCCAGCTCCCTCAGCCTCTCCTCATCAGACTTGTGCTCCAGACCCCTCACCAGCTTTGTCACCCTTCTCTGGACCCACTCCAGCACCTCGATGTCTTTTTTATGGTAGGGGGCCCAAAACTGGACACAGCACTCTCACCTGGGCTCCAGCCTCTCCTTCACCTTGGCGATGGAGCGGACATAGGGTGCGATCTGCTTGGTGATGGTGGTCAGGCAGCTGTTCTCCTGCCGCAGCTGCAGCAGGTCGTGGAGCTGGGCTGGGGGGTGAGAGGAGCAGGCTGTGGCCACGGCAGCCCCCCACCTTTCAGCAGACATGGGGGGGGGCTCGGGGCTGGGGGAATAGGGTCACCGGTACCTTCATAGATCTCCTGCTCGTTTGCCACCCGCTGGTACGTCTCCTCCCAGACCTGGAAGGGGGACAGGGAGCCGGGCAGCGTGCCGTGGCGTGGCACTGGGGGGGGAACCCTGCTGTGGTGGGACGGGCCGGCCGTACCTCCTCGAAGACGCTGCGCATCATCTCCACGGCCGAGTAGTGAGCGGCGATCTGCACGTCCATCTGCAGGGACTTCTGCAGGATCTCGCTCATGATCTCCGTCTTGATGAGCGAGTGGTGCTTGGTGAGGTCGCGGTGCAGCTCCTGCACCTGGTCCTTCAGGCCCTGGATCTCCGTCTGCAGCATCTGCAGGGGGTCACAGAATCACAGAATCTTAGTGGTTGGAAGGGACCTCTGAGATCATCGAGTCCAACCACAAAAAAAAAAAAAAACAAACCAAAAAACCAAACAAATACAAAACACACCACACCAAACGCCCACCAAAACCACCGCACCCACCAACTAAACCCCACACTCAACACCTCACCATAAAGCAATAACCTTGGGCACTGGAGCATGCCCTGAAGAGCCACGTCTATACGTTTCTTAAATACCTCCAGGGATGGTGACTCCACCACCTCCCTGGGCAGGCTGTTCCAGGGCCTGACCACTCTCTCAGTAAAGTAATTCTTTCTAATATCTAATCTAAATCTCCCCTGCCCCAACTTCAGACCATTTCCTCTGGTCTTGTCGTTCGTCCTTTGGGAGAAGAGGCCAACACCTGCCTCTCTACACCCTCCTTTCAGGTAGTTGTAGAGGGCAATGAGGTCTCCCCTCAGCCTCCTCTTCTCCAAACTAAACATGCCTAGTTCCCTCAGCCTCTCCTCATAGGACTTGTTCTCCAGACCCCTCCCCAGCTTGGTGGCTCTCCTCTGGACACAATCCAGCACTTCAATGTCTTTCCTGTAGTGAGGGGCCCAGAACTGAACACAGTACTCGAGGTGAGGCCTCACCAGTGCCCAGTACAGAGGCACAAGAGGGTCGAGGGGGCAACGGTGGCGTGAGCAGCACCTCCCCATCCCATCCCATCCCATCCCATCCCATCCAGACCCTCGCTCCCTACCCGGTAGGTGTTCTCGTAGTTGCGGCAGTGCTCGGCGAAGGGGGTCTCTCGCCCCTCTGCCAGCAGGACCTTGGTGCTGATGTACCGGTGCATCGTCGGCTTCCTCACCATGGACATTTTATCGCCGGCGGGGGGACAGCCGGGCACCATGAGGGTCTTGGAGCATTGGCCACCAGGGATCCTGCGTGGGGAGGGCGACAGCGGCGCGCTGCAGGCGAGCAGCAGCGGGGGCGAGGTGCCAGGGGCCACGGCCGCCGGCTCAGCCCCACCGCCCCTCGCCCCCGGGGAGCCTGGGGACGTGCCAGCCCCACACCTCCCTTCCCTGGCACAATGGGGTTAGTCGGAGGTGCCTTTGCTGCCCCAAAAGTCAGCTTTCTGTAGGCTGCTACTCCCCACGCTCCCAGCTTTGGTGGGGAGAAGGCAGGAGCTGAGCTTGGCGCACCCCAGGCTCTGAAGGCAATCTCCTGGCCCCTTGGTGGGTGCCCGCTGATGCTGCCCTTGCATCTCCCCCCATTCACAGAATCACAGAATCTTCTAGGTTGGAAGGGACCTTAAAGATCATCTTGTCCAACCGTCAACCTAACTGACAAAAATAGACACCCACACAACAAACAAGGAGCATCATCACTAAACCCTATCTCCCAGCACTACATCAACCCCTCTTTTGAACACCTCCAGGGATGGGGCCTCAACCCCCTCCCTGGGCAGCCCATTCCAATGGCTGAGAACCCTTTGGGTGAAAACATTTTTCCCAATATCCAGCCTGAACCTCCCCTGGTGTAACTTGAGGCCATTTCCTCTCGTCCTGTCGCCTGTGACTTGGGAGAAGAGACCGACCCCCCCCTCTCTACACCCTCCTTTCAGGGAGTTGGAGAGAGCGAGAAGGTCTCCCCTCAGCCTCCCCTTCTCCAGGCTGAATACCCCCAGTTCCCTCAGCCTCTCCTCATCAGACTTCTTCTCCAGACCCCACAGCCTCCCCACGCTTCCCACCGCCCCGGCTCTGCTGCCCCACCGCCGTCGGTCCTACCGTACAACGCCGCGCTCCCCCTGCCCGCGCCGGGGCTGGCAGCCCCCCGGAGCTCAGCCGCCCTGCGGTGCCGAGCCCGGCCGGGGGCGAGGAGCGGTGCCCATGGGGCAGCAGCGCCCGTTTGTCCTCTCCGGCCGGGAGCGCCTGGCAGAGCCAGCGTCGCCGTGACATCAACGGGCCTAAATATATCCCCGGGTGAGGAACGGCCGGGCAATTCCCTGAAATTCTGATAAAAATAGTGGCGGGCAAAGAGGTTGCGGCGCCGCGGGCGTGCGGGCGAGCGGGAGCTGGCCCCGGCACAGCACCCGCCGCAGAGGGGACAATGCTCTCTGGGGACGGCCGGTGGCGGGGGGGCCAGGCTTGGGGAACCGGGTGCTGGCTCGCCTGGGTGCCCCACTGCCCGCCCCACTTCCCAGAAGTGTCACTTGAAGCCCCCGTGCCTGTCGCTCGTCAGCACAGCTGTGTTCTGCCATGTCCCCGCCGAGTTGACAGGCTCAAGGGCAGCAGCGGGGGCAAGCTTGGCACCGTGGGGGCCCCATTGGGATGCCCGGGGGGGAGGATGAGGGGGAACACGTGGCAGGATGTGCCCCCGCTGCGATCCCAGCACCTCACATGTTTGCGCCGGCGATGCCAGGACCAATGGTGCCAGCGCTGCCCACCACGGAGCGGCGGGGGCTGAGCATCAGCAGGGGCTCCAGGCAGCGGGCAAACTCTGCCCGGTACTCGCTGTTGATCTGGGGGGCGAGATGGGGGTGCGTGTGGCTGGGGATGGGGCAGAACCAGCCACCAGGGCTGCCCGTGGGGTGCTGCGGGCAGGGGCTTGACCCCGGGTGGGTGGCAGGGCTCTACCTTGCTGGTCTGGGCTGGGCGCAGGCGGTGCGGCAGCTTGACGATCCTCTGCAGCCTCTCCATCAGTTGCTGAAAGGTAGCGGTGGGGTGAGGGGCACCCAGGAGCCTGGCACCACCCCAGGGTGGCACCAGGACCCCCCCTCCCAGCACTGCAGTGGGGCACAGTGGTGTCCCCCAGCCCCACGGCGGGATGCTGCCACCATCCCGCAGCGCTGGCACCACTCACGTAGCCCAGGTCCAGGAACTCAGCTTTGTTGGCGGAGCTCAGGAAGGCTGAGCAGGTCACCAGGTGGACCTGTGTGTGTGTAGGGGGGTCACCATCAGCACCCCGTGGTGCTGGGGCAGCCCAGCTCCTGCGCCAGGGCACCCCTGCCCAGCCTGGTGCCCTACCTGCAGGGTGGGCAGCAGGGAGGCGAGGTGGGCGAGCTGCTCCTTGAAGGCCTTCTCCTTCTCCTCGTGCTGGCTGCAGCAGAGCGGGGACATGGCACAGCCCTTACGGGGGCACCGGGGAGCCATCCAGCCCCAGGGCACCCCAAAACACCCCGAGATGGAGGGACACCCCCCCCGGGAGGTGGCTCGGTCTGCAGCCCCTCACCTCTGAACGGCTTTCAGGAGCGTCTTCTTCCTCTCAGAGAGCTGCTCCTGCAAATGGTATGATGGTGTCCTGCCTTGTGTCCTGTGGCTGCTGCCCATCCCATGGCCACCCCGACCCCCTCCTACCCCCCCAGCTCTGCCCTGCCCACACGTTGGGCACCCGTGGGTGCAGGGCACGACGTGCAGGTGGTTGCCCCACACCTGCATGCGGCCGAAGAGGGAGTTGATGGCTGCCTCCTCCTCGCTGGCACTGTTGCGCACCTCCTCGATCATGGCCTTGAGGAGGACGATGGCCTCCCGCGTGGAGGTCTGCAGCTCCTTCACGGCCTGCCCGGGGTTGAGGGGGGGCAGCAGGGGGGCTGCGGCGCTGCGGGCATCACCACACCCCCCCCGTGCCCCCACTCCCCGCCACCGAGACCCGCTTGCCCACCATCACTGCCTGGTCCAGCCGCTCGCAGCCCTGCATGTACGCCGTCTCGATGTCGATGCAGTGTGCCCGGCTCTCCCTGCGGGCACGGCCGTCAGGGCACGGGATGGGAGGAGGTACAGGGCGCGCACGGGGCCAGGGCTGCTCACCCCTGCATGTCCCTGAAGCAGTTGATGCAGAGCATGGACTTCTTCTCGGTGGAGAACATGATGTAGGGCTCCTCGTGCAGCGCTGCAAGGGACAGGGACATCGGGCAGCCTGGCACGGCACGGCATGGTTCAGCGTGGCATGGTGCAGCACATTGCAGCCTGGCATGGCATGGCACGGCATGGCATGATTCAGCATGGCATGGCATGGTGCAGCACATTGCAGCCTCGCAAGGCATGGCATGGCATGATTCAGAATGGCATGGCATGGTGCAGCACATTGCAGCATGGCACAGCATGGCATGGCATGGTGCAGCATGGTATGGTGCAGCACACTGCAGCCTGGCACAGCATGGCATGGCATGGTTCAGCATGGCAGAGCACAGCATGGCATGGCATGGCATGGTGCAGCATGGCATGGTGCAGCACATTACAGCGTGGCATGGCATAGCATGGTTCAGCATGGCATGGTGCAGCACATTGCAGCCTGGCATGGCATGGTTCAGCATGGCAAAACACAGCATGGCATGGTTAGCATGGCAGAACACAGCATGGTATGGTGCAGCACATTGCAGCCTGGCATGGCATGGTTCAGCATGGCAAAACACAGCATGGCATGGTTAGCATGGCAGAACACAGCATGGTTTTTTCCCAATATCCAGCCTGAACCTCCCCTGGTGTAACTTGAGGCCATTTCCTCTCGTCCTGTCGCCTGTGACTTGGGAGAAGAGACCGACCCCCACCTCTCTACACCCTCCTTTCAGGGAGTTGGAGAGAGCAAGAAGGTCTCCCCTCAGCCTCCTCTTCTCCAGGCTGAATAACCCCAGTTCCCTCAGCCTCTCCTCATCAGACTTCTTCTCCAGACCCCACAGCCTCCCCACGCTTCCCACCGCCCCGGCTCTGCTGCCCCACCGCCGTCGGTCCTACCGTACAACGCCGCGCTCCCCCTGCCCGCGCCGGGGCTGGCAGCCCCCCGGAGCTCAGCCGCCCTGCGGTGCCGAGCCCGGCCGGGGGCGAGGAGCGGTGCCCATGGGGCAGCAGCGCCCGTTTGTCCTCTCCGGCCGGGAGCGCCTGGCAGAGCCAGCGTCGCCGTGACATCAACGGGCCTAAATATATCCCCGGGTGAGGAACGGCCGGGCAATTCCCTGAAATTCTGATAAAAATAGTGGCGGGCAAAGAGGTTGCGGCGCCGCGGGCGTGCGGGCGAGCGGGAGCTGGCCCCGGCACAGCACCCGCGGCAGAGGGGACAATGCTCTCTGGGGACGGCCAGTGGCGGGGGGGCCAGGCTTGGGGAACCGGGTGCTGGCTCGCCTGGGTGCCCCACTGCCCGCCCCACTTCCCAGAAGTGTCACTTGAAGCCCCCGTGCCTGTCGCTCGTCAGCACAGCTGTGTTCTGCCATGTCCCCGCCGAGTTGACAGGCTCAAGGGCAGCAGCGGGGGCAAGCTTGGCACCGTGGGGGCCCCATTGGGATGCCCGGGGGGGAGGATGAGGGGGAACACGTGGCAGGATGTGCCCCCGCTGCGATCCCAGCACCTCACATGTTTGCGCCGGCGATGCCAGGACCAATGGTGCCAGCGCTGCCCACCACGGAGCGGCGGGGGCTGAGCATCAGCAGGGGCTCCAGGCAGCGGGCAAACTCTGCCCGGTACTCGCTGTTGATCTGGGGGGCGAGATGGGGGTGCGTGTGGCTGGGGATGGGGCAGAACCAGCCACCAGGGCTGCCCGTGGGGTGCTGCGGGCAGGGGCTTGACCCCGGGTGGGTGGCAGGGCTCTACCTTGCTGGTCTGGGCTGGGCGCAGGCGGTGCGGCAGCTTGACGATCCTCTGCAGCCTCTCCATCAGTTGCTGAAAGGTAGCGGTGGGGTGAGGGGCACCCAGGAGCCTGGCACCACCCCAGGGTGGCACCAGGACCCCCCCTCCCAGCACTGCAGTGGGGCACAGTGGTGTCCCCCAGCCCCACGGCGGGATGCTGCCACCATCCCGCAGCGCTGGCACCACTCACGTAGCCCAGGTCCAGGAACTCGGCTTTGTTGGCGGAGCTCAGGAAGGCTGAGCAGGTCACCAGGTGGACCTGTGTGTGTGTGGGGGGGTCACCATCAGCACCCCGTGGTGCTGGGGCAGCCCAGCTCCTGCGCCAGGGCACCCCTGCCCAGCCTGGTGCCCTACCTGCAGGGTGGGCAGCAGGGAGGCGAGGTGGGCGAGCTGCTCCTTGAAGGCCTTCTCCTTCTCCTCGTGCTGGCTGCAGCAGAGCGGGGACATGGCACAGCCCTTACGGGGGCACCGGGGAGCCATCCAGCCCCAGGGCACCCCAAAACACCCCGAGATGGAGGGACACCCCCCCCGGGAGGTGGCTCGGTCTGCAGCCCCTCACCTCTGAACGGCTTTCAGGAGCGTCTTCTTCCTCTCAGAGAGCTGCTCCTGCAAATGGTATGATGGTGTCCTGCCTTGTGTCCTGTGGCTGCTGCCCATCCCACGGCCACCCCGACCCCCTCCTACCCCCCCAGCTCTGCCCTGCCCACACGTTGGGCACCCGTGGGTGCAGGGCACGACGTGCAGGTGGTTGCCCCACACCTGCATGCGGCCGAAGAGGGAGTTGATGGCTGCCTCCTCCTCGCTGGCACTGTTGCGCACCTCCTCGATCATGGCCTTGAGGAGGACGATGGCCTCCCGCGTGGAGGTCTGCAGCTCCTTCACGGCCTGCCCGGGGTTGAGGGGGGGCAGCAGGGGGGCTGCGGCGCTGCGGGCATCACCACCCCCCCCCCGTGCCCCCACTCCCCGCCACCGAGACCCGCTTGCCCACCATCACTGCCTGGTCCAGCCGCTCGCAGCCCTGCATGTACGCCGTCTCGATGTCGATGCAGTGTGCCCGGCTCTCCCTGCGGGCACGGCCGTCAGGGCACGGGATGGGAGGAGGTACAGGGCGCGCACGGGGCCAGGGCTGCTCACCCCTGCATGTCCCTGAAGCAGTTGATGCAGAGCATGGACTTCTTCTCGGTGGAGAACATGATGTAGGGCTCCTCGTGCAGCGCTGCAAGGGACAGGGACATCGGGCAGCCTGGCACGGCACGGCATGGTTCAGCGTGGCATGGTGCAGCACATTGCAGCCTGGCATGGCATGGCACGGCATGGCATGATTCAGCATGGCATGGCATGGTGCAGCACATTGCAGCCTCTCAAGGCATGGCATGGCATGATTCAGAATGGCATGGCATGGTGCAGCACATTGCAGCATGGCACAGCATGGCATGGCATGGTGCAGCATGGTATGGTGCAGCACACTGCAGCCTGGCACAGCATGGCATGGCATGGTTCAGCATGGCAGAGCACAGCATGGCATGGCATGGCATGGTGCAGCATGGCATGGTGCAGCACATTACAGCGTGGCATGGCATAGCATGGTTCAGCATGGCATGGTGCAGCACATTGCAGCCTGGCATGGCATGGCATGGTTCAGCGTGGCAGAGCACAGCATGGCATGGTGCAGCATGGTATGGTGCAGAACATTGCAGCCTGGCACGGTATGGTATAGTTCAGCATGGCATGGTTCAGCATGGCATGGCATGGTGCAGCACATTGCAGCCTGGCACAGCATGGCATGGCATGGTTCAGCATGGCCGAGCACAGCATGGCATGGCATGGTGCAGCACATTGCAGCCTGGCATGGCATGGTTCAGCATGGCAAAACACAGCATGGCATGGTTAGCATGGCAGAACACAGCATGGTATGGTGCAGCACATTGCAGCCTGGCAGGGCACAGCATGGCATGGCACGGTAGAGCATGGCATGGCATGGCATGGTGCAGCACGGCACGATATGGCACGGCACTCACGGCACTTCTTGTGGATGTCCTTGGTGCGCTTGGAGAGGGAGACGATCTCATGGCGGGCGAACATCTTGGCACGGTGTGTCTCCTCGCGGCACGGGGCGCAGAGGGGCTGCCCGCAGGTGTTGCAGAAGTACATGGTGTCCAGCTCCTGTGCGGGCAGGGTGTGTGAGGGGGGTGGCTGGTGGTGGGCACGGCTCCGGCGGGGGTCCCCCTGCCCGCACACCCCCCCTTGCCCTCACCGCCTTGGCACAGCGCCGGTCGCAGTTGGCACACTGCACGTCCTCCTCGCCGTCGGCCGAGCTGTCCACCAGGAACTGCAGGAGCCGGTCCACGGGGGGCAACCCTGTGCCCCCCCTCACCACCGAGGGGTGCCTGCGGGGTCGGGGTGGGGATGGAGGTGGGATTGGGATGGGGATGGAAGTGGGATTGGGATGGGGATGGAGGTGGGATTGGGATGGGGATACCCACCCAGGGCAGGTGGGGGCAGCTCTGTGGGCACAGGGAGCAGTGCCACGAGGGGTTGCCGGCCGTGTGCTGCGTGCCCTGTCCCCCGTGTCCCCCCCAACCCGGGCAGGGGGGGTCCCTTACCCGCAGAGTGGGCAGCGCAAGCGGCCGTCGCTGGCACGGCCCCGCAGGCAGCTGGCACAGAAGTTGTGGTAGCAGTCGAGCAGGCAGGGGTGCTGGTAGGGCTCGTGGCAGAGCAGGCAGACCAGAGGGTGGCAGTTGGCCTTCTCCAGCTCCGAGCAGGTCCCCAGCGGGGAGAAGATGCCCCCGGCCATCTGCAGGGCAGAGAGTTGCCCCCCCCTCCTGCACCCCGCTTCACCCCCTGTGCCCGGGGAGCCCCGCTTGGCACCAGAGCCGTGGCCACCCTGCAAAGGACGGACCCTGCCCCTGGGCTCTGCCAGCAGCCACCTATTTTTAGGTTATGAGCAGCGTGGCACGAGCTGCCCCAAACGCCCCCCTTCCCTCGGGTGGGGGGCAGCAGGGGTGGGTGGGATGGCCCCAGCAGAGGGGTGTCCCCCTGGGTGGGCACCAGGAGCCCCCTGGGATGGGGTGTCCCCTTCAAAGGAGCCTCCCCCTGGGATGGGGTGTCCCCCTCCAAGGAGCATCCTCTGGGATGGGGTGTCCCCCTCCAAGGAGCATCCCCTGCAGCAGAGTGTCCCCCAGAACAGGGGTGGGGGATGCTCCAGGGCTTGGTGGCCCCCCCAGGAGGGAGCATCCTCCACCATGGGGTGTCCCTTCCCCTGGGGTGTCCCCTACGAAGGTGGCATCCCGGCAGCGAAGCCAGCCCAGTCGCCCCACGTGCTGGGGAGCCCCAAGAGAAAAGGGGGGGCACCGTGGCCAGGGTGAAGGCTTTACCTCTCCCCGTCTGTCAGGCGGGGGACCGGCCGTGCCGTGCCGTGCCGAGCCGTGCCGCTGCTCCCCGTGCGCCGGCTGGAATGAGAGCGATGCCGCGGCCCCCGTGACGCGGGGCCCCCCTGGCACTGCCGGGTGGCTGCCACGCCACGGCCCAAAAATAGCCCCCGGAGCGCTCGGTGGCAGGGGACAGCCCTGTGGGGGTGTGGGGACACCGGACGGCGTGGCCCTGGTGGGCATCCCTGTGCCCTGGTGATGATCCCCAGGGGGTGGGGGTGCACCCCCATGGGCAGTGAGTGGGGTGCAGGGACACTGCCACAGGCAGTGAGGTACCCTGGGGTTCAGGGGGGCTCCAGGAGGCAGTGACTGGGGTGCAGGGACATGTGCACCCCGCAGGCACCCTGGGGTGCTCCAGAGAGCTCCAATCCCTCAGACCCCGCCAGATGGATCACTGGTCCCTGCTGTCCCTGGATGCCCCCAGTCCTCCATCCTCCTGATCCCCCAGTTCCCTGATCCCCAGTCACTGCTGGCCATGTTGTGTGGGTGTCTATTTTTGTCAGTTAGGTTGACGGTTGGACAAGATGATCTTTGAGGTCCCTTCCAACCTAGAAGATTCTGTGATTCTGTGACACGGGCATCCCTGTGCCCTGGTGATGATCCCCAGGGGGTGGAGGTGCACCCCGTGGGCAGTGAGTGGGGTGCAGGGACACGTGTACCCCACAGGCAGTGAGGCACCCTGGGGTTCAGGGGGGCTCCAGCAGGCAGTGACTGGGGTGCAGGGACATGTGCACCCTGCAGGCACCTTGGGGTGCTCCAGAGAGCCCCAACCTCTTAGCCCTCGCCAGATGGATCCCTGGTCCCTGCTGTCCCCTGATGCCCCCAGTCCTCCATCCTCCTGCTCCCCCAGTTCCCTGATCCCCAGTCCCTGCTGGCCACAACCTCCTGATCCCTGGTCCCTGCTGTCCCTGGTCCCCTAATGTCCCCACTTCTCCAACCTCCTGATCTCCCGATTGTCTGATCCCTGGCTGCTGCTAGCCCTGATCTATTGATCCCTGGTCCCCTGATCCCCCAGTTCTCCATCCTCCTGATCCCCCACTTCCCTGATCCCTGGTCCATGCTGGCCTCGATCCCCTTCTGTGCCCTGGTGATGATCCCCAGGGGGTGGAGGTGCACCCCGTGGGCAGTGAGTGGGGTGCAGGGACACGTGTACCCCACAGGCAGTGAGGCACCCTGGGGTTCAGGGGGGCTCCAGCAGGCAGTGACTGGGGTGCAGGGACATGTGCACCCTGCAGGCACCTTGGGGTGCTCCAGAGAGCCCCAACCTCTTAGCCCTCGCCAGATGGATCCCTGGTCCCTGCTGTCCCCTGATGCCCCCAGTCCTCCATCCTCCTGCTCCCCCAGTTCCCTGATCCCCAGTCCCTGCTGGCCACAACCTCCTGATCCCTGGTCCCTGCTGTCCCTGGTCCCCTAATGTCCCCACTTCTCCAACCTCCTGATCTCCCGATTGTCTGATCCCTGGCTGCTGCTAGCCCTGATCTATTGATCCCTGGTCCCCTGATCCCCCAGTTCTCCATCCTCCTGATCCCCCAGTTTCCTGATCCTTGGACCCTGCTGGCCCTGGTCCCCTGATGCCCCCAGTCCTCCATCCTCCTGATCCCCCAGTTCCCTGATCCCTGCTGGCCCTGGTGCCCTGACGCCCCCATTTCTCCATCCTCCTGATCCCCAAGTTCCCTAATCCCTGCTGTCCCTGGTCCCCTGATGTCCCTAGTTTCCATTCCTCCTGATCCCCCAGTTCCCTGGTCCCCGGATGTCCCCACTCCTCCATCCTTCTGATCCCCCAGTTCCCTGATCCCTGGTCCCTGCTGGCCCTGGTCCCCTGATGCCCCCAGACCTCCATCCTCCTGATCCCTTGATCTTCTGATCCTCAGTCCCTGCTGGCCCCGACCCTCTGATCCCTGGTCCCCTGATGTCCCCAGTCCTCCAACCTCCTGATCCCATGATCCTCTGATCCCTGGCTGCTGCTGGCCCTGATCTATTGATCCCTGGTCCCTTGATCCCCCAGTTCTCCATCCTCCTGATCCCCCAGTTCCCTGGACCCCTGATGCCCCCAGTTCTCCATCCTCCTGATCCCCCAGTTCCCTGGACCCCTGATGCCCCCAGTTCTCCATCCTCCTGATCCCCCAGTTCCCTGGACCCCTGATGCCCCCAGTTCTCCATCCTCCTGATCCCCCTGGTCCCTGATCCCTGGTCCCCTGATGTCCCTAGTTCTCCATCCTCCTGATCCCCCAATTCCGTGATCCCTGGTCCCTGCTGTCCCTGATGCCTCCAGTCCTCCATCCTCCTGATCCCCCAGTTCCCTGATCCCCAGTCCCTGCTGACCATGACCCTCTGATCCCTGCTGTCCCTGGTCCCCTGATGCCCCCAGTCCTCCAACCTCCTGACCCCCGGGCCCTGCCGACCCCGATCCTCTGATCCCTGGCTGCTGCCCCCCCCCCCCTTTTTGCCCCTTCGCTGGAGCCGCCATGGCGCCCGTGGTGAGTCTCCGCCGCCGGTGGCCGCCTGGTCGAGCTCGGTTCCCCCTCAAAACCTCCTTTTCCGCCATCCCCGCACCTTATTTCCCCCATTTATTTCCCTCCTTCCCCGCTTTTTTCCCTTCCGGGGCCTACACGTGCGGGCTGGGCCTCCACAGGGTCTGGGCCTCCATAGGGCCTAGCCCGCCCAGGCGTGGAGGGATGTGGGAGGCCTTTCTTTCTCTCTCCCCACACCCCGAATCCTGGCCCAAACCCCTTTCCGTTTCCTCCCACCCCCAGCCCGGAACGTGGCCCCGTCCCCTCGCATCCCGTCCCCTCGCTGAGGAAAGACTTGGGGCTTTTTAGTCTGGAGAAGAGAAGGCTGAGGGGGGATGTGATCAATGCCTATAAATACTTCAAGGGTGGGTGTCAGGAGGATGGGGCCAGGCTTTTTTCAACGCTGCCCAGGGATGGGACAAGAGGAAACGGGCACAAAATTGAATATAACAAGTTCTGTCTTGAATACAGAAGTTACATTGAGGGGCTGGAGCGGGTCCAGAGAAGGGCGACAAAGCTGGTGAGGGGTCTGGAGAATAAGTCTGATGAGGAGAGGCTGAGGGAACTGGGGTTATTCAGCCTGGAGAAGAGGAGGCTGAGGAGAGACCTTATTGCTCTCTCCAACTCCCTGAAAGGAGGGTGTAGAGAGGTGGGGGTCGGTCTCTTCTCCCAAGTCACAGGCGACAGGACGAGAGGAAATGGCCTCAAGTTACGCCAGGGGAGGTTCAGGCTGGATATTGGGAAAAATGTTTTCACGGAAAGGGTTCTCAGCCATTGGAATGGGCTGCCCAGGGAGGTGGTTGAGGCCCCATCCCTGGAGGTGTTCAAAAGAGGGGTTGATGTAGTGCTGGGAGATAGGGTTTAGTGATGATGCTCCTTGTTTGTTGTGTGGGTGACTATTTTTGTTAGGTTAGGTTGAGGGTTGGACAAGATGATCTTTAAGGTCCCTTCCAACCTAGAAGATTCTGTGATTCGGTAAACATGAGGAGGAACGTCTTCCCTTTGAGGGTGGCAGAGCCCTGGAAGAGGCTGCCCAGGGAGGTGGTGAAGTCTCCTTCTCTGGAGACATTCAAAACCCCACCTGGACACGTTCCTGTGGGACCTGCTCTGGCCGGGGGTTGGACTGGATGATCCCCAGAGGTCCCTTCCAACCCCATAGCATTCTGTGATTCTGTTTGCCCCCCTCTCTCCTCCCCGTTGCCAGCAGCAGATGCCTCACCTCTCTCTTTTTCTCTCTCTTTCTTTCCCTTTTCCCCCCGCTGCAGAAGAAGCCCGCAGCGAAAGGTGGCAAAAAAAAGAAGCAGGTGTTGAAGTTTACCCTGGACTGCACCCACCCCGTGGAGGATGGTATCATGGACGCCGCCAACTTTGTGAGTGTGGGGCCTCCCCGCTGCCACGGGAGCCGGTGAGGTGGCCCCGGCTGCCCCCACTGGGTGTTTTTTGGGGGAGGGGGGGCTTCTGGTTCTGCTCCCACCAGCCTGTTGGCTGGCACGGCCCTGGTTGCCCCCATCCCCCTGCTCTCTGGTTGTGCCCCTCACCGCGGCGCAGCGTAAAAGCCTGCAGCGCTGGGAAGCACCCTGCAGACAAAGGGAGCCCGAGGCTGCCAGATGTTTATTGTTTTAAAACTCTTCGTGGTTAAAGCATAAACATTTTCCCTGCCTGTCAAGCGGTGGTGCCATCCATCCCTCGAGGGGGGAGTGTCCTGGCACGCTGTGAGGAATGGGGAGGGCAGGAAGCGCTGCGTTTGAGTGCTCCGTGATGAACCTGTTTTCACTCAAAACTGTGCTGGAGCCTGGGTTTGGAGTGTGGGGCTGACCCAGGTGTGCCTGCAGGATCCTACCCCCACTGTCCCTCCATGGAAGGCAGGAAACGTGTCCCTGCTTTGTTAATCTGATGTATTTGGGCTTGAGAACCGCACTTATGTGCAGGTCTGAATGGGCTGGTCGGGTTAATTGTGGAGAGCACCATCAGGCTCGGGACCTTCCAACCTGCAGGAAGGTGGCTTCCCTCTGCTGTAACTCCCTGAAGGGGGGTGGAGAGAAGCGGGGGTTGGTCTCGTCTCCCAAGTCCCAGGAGATAGGACAAGGGGAAATGGCCTCCAGTTGCGCCAGGGGAGGTTTAGATCGGAGATTAGGAAACATTTCTTCAGTGAAAGGGTTATCCAGCATTGGAATGGGCTGCCCAGGGGAGTGGTTGAGGCACCATCCCTGGAGGTGTTCAAAAGAGGGGTTGACACGGTCCTCAAGAATATGGTTTAGTGATTTCTTTTTGATTGCTTATTTCTTATTTATTTTTTTGTCAGAGTTAGGTTGATGGTTGGACTAGATGATCTTTAAGGTCGCTTCCAACCTAGACCATTCTATGATTCTATGATTCCCTTGGACACAACAGCACTCCTTGCTCTCCCCCAGCTCTAACAAAAAGCCAGAGGCCGGGCACAGGCTGGTGGGGGAGGCCTTGTCCAGCAGGAGCTGGTGGCCCCAGCTCAGCGGCGCGTTCCTCTCTTACAGGAGCAGTTCCTGCAGGAGAGGATCAAGGTGAACGGCAAAGCAGGAAACCTGGGTGGGGGTGTGGTGACCATTGAGAGGAGCAAGAGCAAGATCACGGTCACGTCGGAGGTCCCGTTCTCCAAGAGGTGAGGTGGTGGGGGAGCCCCCGTGTCCCGGCGGTGCCGGGTGCCATCCCGGGGCTGCTCCCGGTGCCCAGAGCAACCGGCCCTCAGCGGGAGGTGACATAGTCCTTCAGGTTGGGAAGGACCTTTAAGATGCCTGGAAGGAAGAGACCTGGGGGTTCTAGTTGACAAAGGGCTGAAGATGAGCCGGCCGTGTGCCCAGGGGGGCAAGAAAGCCAATGGCATCCTGGCTTGTATCAAAAATAGTGTGACCAGCAGAAGTAGGGAGGTGATTGTGCCCCTGTACTCAGCACTGGGGAGGCCACACCTGGAGTCTTGTGTCCAGTTTTGGGCACCTCAATCCAAGAGAGATCTGGAGGTGCTGGAGCGAGGGCAGAGGAGGGCAACGAAGCTGGTGAGGGGGCTGGAAAACAAATCGTATGAGGAGCGGCTGAGGGAGTTGGGGCTGTTTAGTCTGAGGAAGAGGAGGCTGAGGGGAGACCTCATCACTCTCTACAACTTTGTGAAAGGACACTGTAGAGAGGTTGGTGCTGGTCTCTTCTCCCAGGTAATTAGTGACAGAACGAGAGGGAATGGCTTCAAGCTCCAACAGGGGAGGTTTAGATTGAACATTAGGAAGGAATTTGTCACCGAAAGAGTGGTCGGGCATTGGAACAGGCTGCCCAGGGAGGGGGTGGAGTCCCCATCCCTGGCTGTGTTTAAGGGCCGTTTAGATGCAGTGCTGAGGGACATGGTGTAGGGGAGGACTTTGTAGAGTAGGGGAGATGGTTGGACTCGATGATCCCAAGGGTCTCTTCCAACCTAGA
>NW_015090955.1:76370-81343 GCF_001431845.1 Calidris pugnax | reverse complement strand
CTACTGGAAAGAGTCCAGTGAAGGGCAACAAAGATGATTCAAGGATTGGAGCATCTCCCTGATGAGGAGAGACTGAGAGAGCTGGGACTCTTTAGTCTGGAGAAGAGAAGGCTGAGGGGAGACCTTATCAATGCTGACAAGTATCTCAAGGGAGGGTTGAAGGAGGAGGGAGCCAGACTCTTTTCAGTGGTTCCCAGTGAGAGGACGAGGGGCAACGGGCACAAGTTGGAACATAAGAGGTTCCACTCAAATATGAGGAGAAACTTCTTTGGGGTGAGGGTGACAGAGCCCTGGAACAGGCTGCCCAGGGAGGGTGTGGAGTCCCCTTCCTTGGAGATCTTCAAGCCGCACCTGGATGCTCCTGAGTAACATGCTCTGACAAGCTCTGGGTGGTCCTGCTTCAGCAGGGGGGTTGGAGTAGGTGATCTCTATGGTCCCTTCCAACTCTAAAAATTCAGTGAAATTCAGTGAAATCCTGCAGCCGTTAGATTCCCCGGCTGGCCTGGCTGTACGGCGCCGCGCTGGGAGGGAAGGGGCTGCCTGGGCTCCGTGTGGTGCTGGTGCCGTTGACCCCCCAGGTGGAAGCTTCACCGGGATGTGCCTGGTGGGATGTATCACTCCTGGTGGACGTGCAAGCCCACGAGAAAGGGGGGTTGTGTTTGCAGGGTCGCTGTGTGTGGGCTCGCAGTGGGGCAGGGCGCCCCAGGGAACCCGGGGGGAGGAAGGCTGGGGCTCCGGAGGCACGGGACCCCCGTCCCCACCTCATCCAGGCTTCTCCCCAGTTGTGTTTGCAGGGTCGCTGTGTGTGGGCTTGAAGTGGGGCAGGGAACCCGGGGGAGGAAGGCTGGGGGTCTGGAGGCACGGGATCCCCATCCCCACCTCATCCAGGCTTCTCCCCGCAGGTACCTGAAGTACCTGACCAAGAAGTACCTGAAGAAGAACAACCTGCGGGACTGGCTGCGCGTGGTGGCCAACAGCAAGGAGAGCTACGAGCTGCGTTACTTCCAGATCAACCAAGACGAGGAAGAGGAGGAGGAGGAGGATTGAGCCGCCCCCCCAGCCATTTTGTACAGTTTTGCTTTCCTGGAATAAAGCGGCGGGGAGAGTTGTTGATCCCCCGCGCCTCGGCTGGGAATGGGAACGGGGGCCGGGGAGGGCGGGTTTGGGGAGGATTTGGGGCTTTTCGGGGAGCGAAGCCCTTCCTTTTTCCCTCCTCCCTTCCCCTTCCTTTTCCCTCCTTCCCTTTTCCCTCCTTCCCTTTTCCCTCCTTCCCTTTTCCCTCCTTCCCTTTTCCCTCCTTCCCTTTTCCCTCCTTCCCTTTTCCCTCCTTCCCTTTTCCCTCCTTCCCTTTTCCCTCCTTCCCTTTTCCCTCCTTCCCTTTTCCCTCCTTCCCTTTTCCCTCCTTCCCTTTTCCCTCCTTCCCTTTTCCCTCCTTCCCTTTTCCCTCCTTCCCTTTTCCCTCCTTCCCTTGCCGCCGCCCGGTGCCGCTGCCTCCCGGTATGCGGGGGCCGGCGGCCGGCCGGGAGCTGCTGGAGGAAGCGGAGAACGAGGAGGACGTCTCGGGTAGGCGGCAGGAGGGACACCGGGCGGGTAGCGGGCGCGGCGGCGGCGCCTCTTCGTCCCCCGAGGCGCGGTGCGGCGGCGGCAGCCGGTGTCGCCCTCCCGGGGCCCGGCCCGGTGCGGTCTCCGCTCCTCCGGCTCAGCCCCGTTATCCCGGGGAGGGGGTATGCGCGGACCCGTTAACAGGCGGCCCCGAGGAGAGGGGTGTGCCCGGGCACGGCGGCCGCCCCGGCAGCTCCCCAAGAACCGGGCTCGTCCCCGGGCCGGGCTGCGCCCTCCCGGCCCCGGACCACCGCCCGGGCACCCCGCCACTGCTGCGGTTTCCTCTCGGGGGCGGCCCGGGGAGCCGCTCCCCCCTCCCGGCTGCAGACCCCCTTCTCCCGCAGGACGGGGCCGGGGGCTCCGTGCGGTGCCGGTCCCGCTGGGGGTGGGCTCCCAGCACTGCCCGGTTTCCCGGTGGATTCGGTGGAGCTCAGGCACCCGCCCTGGTGGAGCCTAAACCGGTTTGGAAGTCAAACAGGAGCTGTGTCCCAACGGCTCCGGGGTGTTACTGCTGCATAAGCTCGGAAATTAAAAATAAAAATATTAATGTAGGCTTTAAAGAAACGCAGAGCCTGGGTGGGGAGGGTGCTGGGACCGATAAGGACGATGGGGAGGTGGGGGTGTGTGTTGGGGCTGGTGCCTCTCCCCGGGGTTGGGGTCCCTGAGCTGGGGTACGCAGCCCCGCCGGGTGCCCGTGGTGCTCCTGGAGCCGTGGCAGACCCACCTCCCGTGAGCCGTGCCACACATCTTCCATGTGAGGCCTTCCTCTTCCTCGCTCACCTTCCATCGAATCCATTTAACGAGCTCTCCTTGGAGATTGGGAAAGGTAAAAAGCCGAATGGTGCCTAATTGCCCACAGACCTGGATGAGTAAGAGCAGGCAGCACCTGGGGGTCTCCCCCTCTCCTGAGGGTGAAACTCAGGCTGCCAAATCCTGGGGTGTCGGGGTGCGAGCGGCAGCAAGGAGCTGGGGTCCTGGTCCTGGGCAGGACCATTTTGGGGGTCCCTGGAGGGGCAACAGTTGGTGAGAGGCCTCTGGGAGAGGCCAGGAGAACCCCATGTCTGGCCTCAATGCTGCTGCTTGAGTGTGCTCCCCCGAGGGCAAACGTCTCCTCGTGTCCCTGTGAGCTGTCCCTTTTGTCCTCAGAAGAAGACGATGGGGTGCTGGAAGGGCTGGAGGAGTTTTTCGCGGAAGAGCAAGTGGTCTTGCAGAAAAAGAAGAAATCCAAGAAGCTGAAAGATGGCAAAGCTGCCAAAATCAAGAGGAGGAAGAAGGAGGTAATGCTGCGTGCTCTCACGCCAGGCTGGGGGTCTCCTCTGCTGGGGAGCTGCTGGCAAGCACCTCTCGGGTGTCTGTGGATGGAAGGGGGGGTGTTATTGGGGTGTTCCCTTGCTGAGTGGGTGCTCTCCTGGTCCTGGGAGGTGACCCAGAGCCAGGAAATGGTTCTTGTCCAGCTGGGGTGCTCTGGGGTGGAAATCTGCCCTGTGAGGGGTCTCTGGAGAGTGGCTGGGGGGATGTTGGGTGTAGGGGATGGTCATTTCCATCCCTGTTCGAAGCCCTCCCGCCCACGCTGCAGTGCAGCACCTCCTTTGCTGTTGTCTCCAGGGGCAGATGGTAAATCTCTCTGGCATGTCCTGTGCCAATGCAGCGTCTGGGGCTCATGTTTCTGAGGAGGGAGAGGCAAACTGCTGCTTTGGGGGCACAACTGAGGCAGGGCTTGGAGGTCTCTGTGGACGTTGATGCTGACTGTGTGCTTGTGCAGGGCATTTTGCAAGTGAGATGGTGTAGGGGCTTCTAGGATTTGGCACGTGGAAGGGCTGTTGGGCCTCCTGTAGGAAAACAAAGACGGGGCATAGTGTCCTGGAGGATCAGGCTTTTCCTGAGGCTGTGTCTGGCCGGAGCTGTGTGTGCTCTGCCGGGACACTCTGCTCGGACACGGTGTGGTCCTGGAGCAGGGCTCGCTGCCACGTTGTGCCAGCCTCTTGCTCCCCCATCCCCGGGCAGTGCTGGATGCAAGGACAGGACCAGACTTCTTGTGTGGTGGCCTTTTTGGTGCCTAAATAGAATCATAGAATCATTCAGGTTGGAAGAGACCCTTGGGATCATCGAGTCCAACCATCTCCCCTACTCTACAAAGTCCTCCCCTACACCATGTCCCTCAGCACTGCATCTAAACGGCCCTTAAACACAGCCAGGGATGGGGACACCACCCCCTCCCTGGGCAGCCTGTTCCAGTGTCTGACCACTCTTTTGGTGAAAAATTCTTTCCTAATGTTCAATCTAAACCTACCCTGTTGGAGCTTGAAGCACAACCGGGCACATCCCCGCCCCTTCCCTTGCCCCACTGGGGCTGGGTGATGCTGCTCTTGTCCAGCCATCGCCGCTGCTCCCCCTGGGATCTGTGGAAAGAGATTGGCTTGAGGAGGTAGTGCATGAAAGTGCTTCTGCTACTGATGGGAGCACGATGAGCTGCTGGATGGATGAACAGCGATGGATTCCGTCCTGCACTCTGGTGCCTGCCAGCCTTTTTGCAGAAGACGTGGCCTGGAGGAAGCTTTTTCCCCTCCTTCGTGGCCATGGTGATGCTCTTCTTCTGCAGATATCACACAAAGCTGGCTCAGACCCTGTGCCTCCCCGTGCCTTTTTCGTGGTTGGACACGTTTTTTTTCCTGCGCTGCTTTGCTGTGTGTGGGGAAAAATAAAATAAAACCCCCGTGGTATTTTCACCTCTGTTCATTCTCTGCCTGAGCCCAGCAGCAACATGTGCCGCTTGTGCCGAGTCTGACTCCTGCCTCACGGGGCGGGGTGGGGGGAGAAAATAACAGCCTGAATGTTGAGTGTGCTTGTTTTTTTAATTAATGCTTTGTGTGGGCAGTGTTAACCAACCTCCCTCCCGCCTCTGGGAAGCTGTTCCATTGCCCATTGAAGAAGCCAGGAGAAGTTGGTGCTGTAGCTGTCAGTGGGCACCGAGCAGCACCTAGGGCTGCATTTTGGGCTGCATTTGGGAGGATGAGATGAAAGTATGAGGAAGAGGAGGCTGAGGGGAGACCTCATCACTCTCTACAACTACTTGAAGGGACACTGTAGAGAGGTTGGTGCTGGTCTCTTCTCACAGGGAATTAACAATAGAACGAGAGGGAACGGCTTCAAGCTCCAACAGGGGAGGTTTAGACTGAACATTAGGAAGGAATTTTTCCCAGAAAGAGTGGTCGGGCATTGGAACAGGCTGCCCAGGGAGCGGGTGGAGTCACCGTCCCTGGCTGTGTTTAAGGGCCGTTTAGATGCAGTGCTGAGGGACATGGTGTAGGGGAGGACTTTGTAGAGTAGGGGAGATGGTTGGACTCGATGATCCCAAGGGTCTCTTCCAACCT
>NW_015090955.1:60761-72552 GCF_001431845.1 Calidris pugnax | reverse complement strand
CTGCATCTAAACGGCCCTTAAACACAGCCAGGGATGGTGACTCCACCCCCTCCCTGGGCAGCCTGTTCCAGTGTCTGACCACTCTTTTGGTGAAAAATTCTTTCCTAATGTTCAATCTAAACCTACCCTGTTGGAGCTTGAAGCACAACCGGGCACATCCCCGCCCCTTCCCTTGCCCCACTGGGGCTGGGTGATGCTGCTCTTGTCCAGCCATCGCCGCTGCTCCCCCTGGGATCTGTGGAAAGAGATTGGCTTGAGGAGGTAGTGCATGAAAGTGCTTCTGCTACTGATGGGAGCACGATGAGCTGCCGGATGGATGAACAGCGATGGATTCCGTCCTGCACTCTGGTGCCTGCCAGCCTTTTTGCAGAAGACGTGGCCTGGAGGAAGCTTTTTCCCCTCCTTCGTGGCCATGGTGATGCTCTTCTTCTGCAGATATCACACAAAGCTGGCTCAGACCCTGTGCCTCCCCGTGCCTTTTTCGTGGTTGGACACGTTTTTTTTCCTGCGCTGCTTTGCTGTGTGTGGGGAAAAATAAAATAAAACCCCCGTGGTATTTTCACCTCTGTTCATTCTCTGCCTGAGCCCAGCAGCAACATGTGCCGCTTGTGCCGAGTCTGACTCCTGCCTCACGGGGCGGGGTGGGGGGAGAAAATAACAGCCTGAATGTTGAGTGTGCTTGTTTTTTTAATTAATGCTTTGTGTGGGCAGTGTTAACCAACCTCCCTCCCGCCTCTGGGAAGCTGTTCCATTGCCCATTGAAGAAGCCAGGAGAAGTTGGTGCTGTAGCTGTCAGTGGGCACCGAGCAGCACCTAGGGCTGCATTTTGGGCTGCATTTGGGAGGATGAGATGAAAGTATGAGGAAGAGGAGGCTGAGGGGAGACCTCATCACTCTCTACAACTACTTGAAGGGACACTGTAGAGAGGTTGGTGCTGGTCTCTTCTCACAGGGAATTAACAATAGAACGAGAGGGAACGGCTTCAAGCTCCAACAGGGGAGGTTTAGACTGAACATTAGGAAGGAATTTTTCCCAGAAAGAGTGGTCGGGCATTGGAACAGGCTGCCCAGGGAGCGGGTGGAGTCACCGTCCCTGGCTGTGTTTAAGGGCCGTTTAGATGCAGTGCTGAGGGACATGGTGTAGGGGAGGACTTTGTAGAGTAGGGGAGATGGTTGGACTCGATGATCCCAAGGGTCTCTTCCAACCTCAATGATTCTATGATTCTATGATTCTATGAAAGATAGGGGGGGCCTTGAATGGGATTTGCTTTTTCTGCCCTCTTATTCCAGGGTTTTGTGGAGTAGGTGGACTTTCCCCTGCTAGAAGAAGGTGGGAGTGAGGTGCAAGTCTGTGACATGGGGTCAGTGCGTGCACCATGACTGAGTGACACCCTGTAGCCCTTCGTGGCCATGGTGATGCTCTTCTTCTGCAGATATCACACAAAGCTGGCTCAGACCCTGTGCCTCCCCGTGCCTTTTTCGTGGTTGGACACGTTTTTTTTCCTGCGCTGCTTTGCTGTGTGTGGGGAAAAATAAAATAAAACCCCCGTGGTATTTTCACCTCTGTTCATTCTCTGCCTGAGCCCAGCAGCAACATGTGCCGCTTGTGCCGAGTCTGACTCCTGCCTCACGGGGCGGGGTGGGGGGAGAAAATAACAGCCTGAATGTTGAGTGTGCTTGTTTTTTTAATTAATGCTTTGTGTGGGCAGTGTTAACCAACCTCCCTCCCGCCTCTGGGAAGCTGTTCCATTGCCCATTGAAGAAGCCAGGAGAAGTTGGTGCTGTAGCTGTCAGTGGGCACCGAGCAGCACCTAGGGCTGCATTTTGGGCTGCATTTGGGAGGATGAGATGAAAGTATGAGGAAGAGGAGGCTGAGGGGAGACCTCATCACTCTCTACAACTACTTGAAAGGACACTGTAGAGAGGTTGGTGCTGGTCTCTTCTCACAGGGAATTAACAATAGAACGAGAGGGAACGGCTTCAAGCTCCAACAGGGGAGGTTTAGACTGAACATTAGGAAGGAATTTTTCCCAGAAAGAGTGGTCGGGCATTGGAACAGGCTGCCCAGGGAGCGGGTGGAGTCACCGTCCCTGGCTGTGTTTAAGGGCCGTTTAGATGCAGTGCTGAGGGACATGGTGTAGGGGAGGACTTTGTAGAGTAGGGGAGATGGTTGGACTTGATGATCCCAAGGGTCTCTTCCAACCTCAATGATTCTATGATTCTATGATTCTATGAAAGATAGGGGGGGCCTTGAATGGGATTTGCTTTTTCTGCCCTCTTATTCCAGGGTTTTGTGGAGTAGGTGGACTTTTCCCTGCTAGAGGAAGGTGGGAGTGAGGTGCAAGTCTGTGACACGGGGTCAGTGCCTACACTGTGACTGAGTGACACCCTGTAGTTCTCTTCCAACCTCAATGATTCTATGATTCTATGATTCTATGAAAGATAGGGGGGGCCTTGAATGGGATTTGCTTTTTCTGCCCTCTTATTCCAGGGTTTTGTGGAGTAGGTGGACTTTTCCCTGCTAGAGGAAGGTGGGAGTGAGGTGCAAGTCTGTGACACGGGGTCAGTGCCTACACTGTGACTGAGTGACACCCTGTAGTCCCCTGTGGTTTGTCCCTGGGGCAGGAGTGCTGCCGTGCTGGGCTTGCAGGAAAATCCTTGCACAGGATTTTCCCTGCACCAGCTGCAGTGGAACTGGCTCGGTTTGTGTTTGCGGCGCCGCTGACGGAGCCCTGGAGCAGGAATCGATGCCGCAAGGCCCCGGCAAAAAAATCTGCATGAAATAAGCAGGCTGTGGTTTGAACCTCGGCGCATGGAGATGAAGGTCCTTGTCAGCGAAGGGAGCGGAGAGGAGAGGAGGGGGGGTTGAATTTCAACCTGTACTGCAGCAGTTACCATGGCAACCAATTATTCCATGCCAAATTACAAGTGTTTATAACCCCGCTGAAGGAGCGGCTGGGTTTGCTCTGAACCGAGAAGGGACCAGGACTCGGTGGCAGGGACACCCCCAACTAGACCAGGTTGCCCAGGGCCTCGTCGAGCCTCTCCTTGAATATCTCCAGGGAAGGGGCCTCAACCACCTCCCTGGGCAACCTGTTCCAGTGCTCCACCACCCTCACAGTGAAGAACCCTCTCCTCATCTCCAGTCTAAATCTGTTCCCCTCCAGCTTGGTAATGTGGCTGCTGCCCGAGTTGTGCAGTGGGTCATGGGCTCTATCCCAGAAAGAATCCTAAATTCCACCCGGCCAGTCTCCATACTGGCCCTCCCCAGCATGGGGTAGCCATCTGAGGTTGGTCCCTTCTGACTGCTGGGGAGCAGAACGCATCCACCAGCCATCCAGCAAGCCCTTTTTGGAGCAGTTGGCTCACCTTGCTGCTGAAGCTGTGTGTGCCCAAGTCTGCACTGGAGATGGGAGGTTTCATGTGGCTGCTCTGCCTCTGAAAGTGAGGGAATTCAGCGAGGCTCACCTGACTTGCTCTGCTCTCCTGCCTCTTTCAAGACTCTCTGTGCATCCACCAGGACTGTTTTGTGCATGTGACAGCTGAAATCCTCCTGTAGTTAAACAGTTCTACTGCAGCACATAGTGCCCAGCTGGGCAGAGAACACAAGAACATGACCTTACTTGTGTAAAACCGTAAGCAGACATAAGATGACATGTTATAACAATTAAAAACATTGCCTAAATGTTGCCTGTCTGAAAATTTAGGGTCTTTCAGGAGCATTTTGGTGCCTCTCAGAGGCGTTGCTCTTTGCTTTACTATGCAGCTATTTTTAATATGCACATTCACTCCGTTTGCTGTCTCCTGGTTTTCTGTTCATGCTGCTGCTCACTGGAATGGTACCTGGACGCTGTGGTGTTGCAGTGTCTGGGCACTTTCAGAGGAGCTCGTTGTGATATGGAGCAGAGCAGGCATCCCCCTGCACGGCTGTGCCTCACCATTGCTGCTCTTGGCCACCTTGGTGAACAAGTATTGAGACAAAAGCATGAAGGTTCTATTGGATATTCCTTGGCCTATACAAGTTTTTTCCAAAACACAGTTTTATCTGTATTACATGACCAACTTCTCTTTTTTTTTTTCCGGTGAGCTCGTTGTGATATGGAGCAGAGCAGGCATCCCCCTGCACGGCTGTGCCTCACCATTGCTGCTCTTGGCCACCTTGGTGAACAAGTATTGAGACAAAAGCATGAAGGTTCTATTGGATATTCCTTGGCCTATACAAGTTTTTCCAAAACACAGTTTTATCTGTATTACATGACCACCTTCTCTTTTTTTTTCTGGTCCTTCACAGGGCGTGGGTTGCCTTGAGTGAGTGGATGTGTTTATAACACTCCTGGAAGGGAGGGAGGGAATGTGTCCACTTACAGGTGGGGCTTTGGGGCAGAAGGTTGGCCACTTTTTTTTTCCGGTGCTTCACAGGGCGTGGGTTGCCTTGAGTGAGTGGATGTGTTTATAACACTCCTGGAAGGGAGGGAGGGAATGTGTCCACTTACAGGTGGGGCTTTGGGGCAGAAGGTTGGCCAGAGATCACAGAACTGCCCTGAAGAAATCCTTCCGGATAAACCAGGGGTTTTCTTCTCCCTGTGTCTCCTGTGATCGGATGCTTCTTGCTGATCCCAAATCTGATTTTCCTGGTGTTTTCCCCCAGAGTAACAGCAGGGTTAGTCGAGGGAGGGCTGACTTTGGTGACAACAGCAGTTGCTTTGTGCTGGCTGGGAGGGTTTGTTGGATCAGAGCTGGGGGGGGGAAAGACCCTGCTCTTTCTCCACTGTCACTTTCCGTTTTAGGGGAGTAATGACGAAATGACAGACAATGAAGAGGAAATTGAGGAGAAATCTGAGAGTGAAGGGAGTGACTATTCCCCCAACAAGAAGAAGAAGAAAAAACTGAAGGACAAGAAGGAGAAAAAGCCGAAACGGAAGAAGAAGGATGAAGAGGAGGACGACAACGAGGATGGAGGTCTAAAGGTACTGAAGATTCCTTTACCCTGAGCTGGTGCTAGAGCATGAGACCTCAGGGGATGGCCAGGTCCCTGCGAGTTACCTTGTTCAGAGCTGAGCCATGTTATCTGGGCAGTCACCTTGTGCTGGTGGGTAGGTTCCCCTTGTGTAAAGCACAGCAGCGTGAGCAAAGCACTCCCCATTGGGCTGACCAATTTAGCCACACGGCGATGTGCACTCACGAGTCCTCATGGTACCTTTTGGGGGGCCGAAGCCAGTGTGTTTTACTTTGAGTTTGGAGGCTCAGGTAGTTTGGGTCTTCTGACAAACAGCAGCTTCTCAACCTGGGGCAGCTTGCCTTCTGGAATTGTCTGCCACCAGTGACAGATTCATGGTATCTGTCCACTGAACCTGGGGACAGAGAGTGGCAGAGCAGCTCGTGCTGAGAGGAGGTGGCCTGGGGGTCTCATGAGATGCTCGTCCTGGGTTTGGTGAGGAGGAGGTTGCAGGTGAGTGACCGGGAGGGGAAAGGTATTTCCCTGTTGTTTATCCTACGCGCAGAGGGGAACTGAGTTTCTCAGAGACGTGAACCCTGCCAAGGCTTCGTGTTGTGTTCCACGGTACAGGGAGCGTTTAGACAGTGACATGTTAATTTGCTTCTTGGAAGTGTGTGAAACATTAGTTTGTTCAGCATTTGTGCACGCTCTGGTTTGTAAATCACAGAAACGAATCCCTGCTTGCGGCTGATTAGGGAGAGCATTTGATACGGAGCACGTGACAGACCCAGCTTTGTGCTGCTCGTCTGCGGAGCCGCGCTCGTTTACGTTAACGATGTCTCTCTGTCAATCTACAGGAGCCCAAGAGCTCAGCCCAGCTGATGGAGGAGTGGGGCCTCGATGATGTAGATTATGTTTTCTCGGAAGAAGATTATCATACTCTGACTAATTACAAGGCTTTCAGCCAGTTCCTCAGGTAGTGATACGGAGCACGTGACAGACCCAGCTTTGCACTGTTTGTCTGCGGAGCCCCGCTCGTTTACCTAATGATGTCTCTCTGTCAATCTACAGGAGCCCAAGAGCTCAGCCCAGCTGATGGAGGAGTGGGGCCTCGATGATGTAGATTATGTTTTCTCGGAAGAAGATTATCATACTCTGACTAATTACAAGGCTTTCAGCCAGTTCCTCAGGTAGGAAGCTGTGGGTCTGGGTGGGGCCTTGTGTGGTGGTTGGGCTTTGGCCATTGCTCAGACAAGTGGCTGAACTTGTGAAATAAATTCTCCTGTGGTGATGCCCACACCTCTGGGGCATTTCTTGGGCTGAAGTACCAGCACACGGCGAGCAGGAGCAGATGGACAGCAAAGCTTTCCTGCTGACCTGTGGTTTTCCCCTCTTCCCTGCCCGGCAGGCCTCTGATTGCCAAGAAGAACCCCAAGATCCCCATGTCCAAGATGATGACCGTGCTGGGTGCCAAGTGGCGAGAGTTCAGTGCCAACAACCCCTTCAAGGGCAGCTCGGCAGCGGCGGCCGCGGCGGCTGTGGCTGCAGCTGTAGAGACCGTGGCGGTTGCCCCGTCGCTGGCCGCCAGCCCCCAGCAGCCTGCCGTGCCCACCGTCATCAGGAAGGCTAAGACCAAGGAGGGCAAGGGTAGGTGCCACCCGTGGTGGGCTGCACAGAGGGGGTTCCTCTCACCCAGGCTGGAAAAGGTGGCAAAGCTTCAGCAACCCGGGGAGGCCAAGGGCTGCATCAAAAGCTGCGTTGCCAGCAGGTCCAGAGAGGTGATTCTGCCACTTTACTCTGCTCTGGTGAGACCTCACCTGGAGTATTGTGTGCAGGTCTGGAGCCCTCAATATAAGAAGGACATGGACCTGATGGAGAGGGTCCAGAGGAGGGCCACAAGGATGATCAGGGGGATGGAGCACCTCTGCTACGAGGACAGGCTGAGGGAGCTGGGGTTGTTCAGCCTGGAGAAGCGGAGGCTCCGGGGAGACCTAATAGCAGCCTTCCAGTACCTGAAGGGAGCCTACAGGAAGGCTGGGGAGAGCCTGTTTACAAAGGCCTGCAGTGACAGGACGAGGGGCAATGGCTTCAAGCTGGAGGGGAACAGATTTAGACTGGAGATGAGGAGAGGGTTCTTCACTGTGAGGGTGGTGGAGCACTGGAACAGGTTGCCCAGGGAGGTGGTTGAGGCCCCATCCCTGGAGATATTCAAGGGGAGGCTCGACGAGGCCCTGGGCAACCTGGTCTAGTTGGGGGTGTCCCTGCTGACTGCGGGGGGGTCGGACTGGATGACCTTTGGAGGTCCCTTCCAGCCTGGGCTATTCTATGATTCTATTCTATGATAAGGTAGCACCAGAGACGTGTCTGCAGCTCCCATTTCCCTTGCAGAAGTCCTAGAGGTGGCTGTGTTTTTGTGTACCGTGTAGGATCACCCTGGCCACCTCTGGACCTTCTGGACTTTTGGCAGTTTATGGCAATTAACGCTCAACTTCATTCTTATCTCTTAAATAAGTGATTGGGCCATGTGCTTCTGTGCCGTCTTCTCTCCTGGGGGATTCTGCAGGGTTGTGAAGCCCTCCAGAAACCAGCAGTGTCCTCAGAGTCCAAGGTGAAGAGGAACTCTATGATTCTATTCTATGATAAGGTAGCACCAGAGACGTGTCTGCAGCTCCCATTTCCCTTGCAGAAGTCCCAGAGGTGGCTGTGTTTTCGTGTACCATGTAGGATCACCCTGGCCACCTCTGGACCTTCTGGACTTTTGGCAGTTTATGGTAATTAACGCTCAACTTCATTCTTATCTCTTAAATAAGTGATTGGGACATGTGTTTCTGTGCCGTCTTCTCTCCTGGGGGATTCTGCAGGGTTGTGAAGCCCTCCAGAAACCAACAGTGTCCTCAGAGTCCCAAGCTGAAGAGGGTTTGTAGGTTAGCAAGGCTGGGGCAGAGGTGTGTTGGCAAAGCTGGTGTGGTCTGGCCAGATGAACGTGCACCGTTGAGCCAGGTGCTTTGTGTCTGAGGTGGCAAGGAGCTCAGTGAGGGAAAGGCACTGGCAGTAAGGCTGCAAGTCTTTCTCAGAAAAAAAGGATTTATTCTCCTGGCAGCTGGGTGAAAGGTTTTCAAAACCCTTTTACAAGGAGTGAGCCAACTGTATAAATCTGCAGTAGCTCCTCTGGAAACAGTCTGGTTTGTGGTGAAGGGGCCTCTCGCTGTCAGCATCTTTCTGTTTCTGGTGGCAGATTGGTGCTGCTTTCCCCACGCTTGGAAGGGGATGTGGATGACACTGTAGAAGCTGGACAGTAGTGGGAAAGGGAGTGATCTCCCTTTGTTTGCGCCATGTTCCTCCTCGGGAAGGTTGTTTGTTCCACTTGTGCAGTCCTCAGTTCCTGGTACCTCGAGAGGTTTGGAGTGAGTGGCTCTAGTGACCAGGAGAGCAGTTTGAGGCAGCCTTCTTGTGCAGTGGGCACAAACTCCATGGCTGCCTCTTTTCTCCCCACCTTGCAGAGCCCCGAGTCCCTATTTTGGCTGCAGTAGCTCCTCTGGAAACAGTCTGGTTTGTGGTGAAGGGGCCTCTCGCTGTCAGCATCTTTCTGTTTCTGGTGGCAGATTGGTGCTGCTTTCCCCACGCTTGGAAGGGGATGTGGATGACACTGTAGAAGCTGGACAGTAGTGGGAAAGGGAGTGATCTCCCTTTGTTTGCGCCATGTTCCTCCTCGGGAAGGTTGTTTGTTCCACTTGTGCAGTCCTCAGTTCCTGGTACCTCGAGAGGTTTGGAGTGAGTGGCTCTAGTGACCAGGAGAGCAGTTTGAGGCAGCCTTCTTGTGCAGTGGGCACAAACTCCATGGCTGCCTCTTTTCTCCCCACCTTGCAGAGCCCCGAGTCCCTTTTTTGGCAATTTCATAGAATCATAGAATCATTCAGGTTGGAAGAGACCCTTGGGATCATTGAGTCCAACCATCTACCCTACTCTACAAAGTCCTCCCCTACACCATATCCCTCAGTACCCCATCTAAATGTCCCTTAAACACATCCAGGGATGTGGATGTGGATTTGCCACCCTGTGGGCTGCGGTCCCTCTCCGGGATCCCTGGGTGGGTGCTTTTCTCCCTCAGTTCTTCCCAAGCCCTGGGTCTGTTCTTGCAGCCTTTTGCCCCAAAGCAGGTGCTCTGGGGACAGTGCTAGCAGCTGCCCTGCTCCCCGGGGTGCCCAGTGCTCTCCCGTCCTCCCTGTAAATCCTGGGGATTTGGGGATGGCTGTTTGTAGAGTAACCAAACAAGGCTTCTGTTTCTCCAGGTCCAGGCGTGAAGAAGAAAATCAAGGGTTCCAAAGATGGGAAGAAAAAAGGGAAGGGGAAAAAGATGGCAGGCTTGAAATTCCGGTTTGGAGGAATCCCCAGCAAAAGGAAAAAGGGCTCCTCTGTAAGTGTGCTCTGCCTTTTTCTGCACGGGGCCTTGGGTGTGGGGGGCACAGTGGGGAAATACCAGGACAAGCTCTCCCCTAGAAGCCCCCTTGAGTAGGGGTGTCACAGCCTGGTTTGTGCGAGGCACCAAGCTCCCATCAGCGCGTTCATCGTTTCGATAGAGACCCGTGTCCGGGCTCAGATTTGTGAAGACGTTGTGTCTGAGCATGATTTCTCCTAAAATCGTGTAACCACGTTTCCTCGCAGTGATTAGGTTGGTAATGCCATCATTTCAGATTTCATTTGCAAAGGAATTCTTCAGGGCTTGCACTCCAGCTGAACCGTACGTCAAAGGGAATTAGCGAATGCTTTAATTACGTTAGCGCAGCCGTGCCTCCGGGCAGCTGGGATCCTGCAGCACAGCCCAGGGCTTCCCGAGCTCCTGCTCTCTCCAGAGCACAGCAGCAGGGCTCTGCTGCACCTTGGCTTTTGTCGGCACACAAACATCAGGTGTGTTTGAAAGAATTAGCAGAACATCTCCAAGAATAAATCTCTTAAATATCTATTGAATAGGGGCGGAGCCCTTGTGGGTCTTGATAAAATCCCATTAGTTCACCCTTATTGGGCTCTAGCTTTAGTTGACAGAACTGGTTATAAATACCTTTTTGCTTCAGAGGTGGAAGCAGAAGGAGTGATCTGAGGCAGCCACTGTGTCATGGTTTAACCCCAGCCAGTAACTAGGATCACGCAGCCGCTCGCTCTCTCCCCTCCTTCCCGTGGTTTAACCCCAGCCAGCAACTAGGATCACGCAGCCGCTCGCTCGCTCCCCTCCTTCCTCCAGCAGGACAGGGAGAAAAAGGGAAAAAAAAAAAGCCCTCATGGGTTGAGGTAAAGGCAGTTTAATAGAACAGTGATGGAAGAGAAAAGAGTAATAATAATAATGGGAAAGGAATAAACAAAAAAGAAGTGATGCAGTACAATTTCTCAGCACTGATGATCACAGCCTGTCCCGAGCGGTGATTGTGGATCCCATCTCCTTCAACCCCCATTTACACACTGAATGTGTGTCTGTGGTGGCATCTTGTCCTGGCTGTGCTCCCTCTCAGCTTCTGTGGAGAGCTGAAAAAGTCCTGGACTCAATATAACTTAGCAACCACTAGGACAAGATGTGTTATCAAAATTATTCTTCTAATAATTCCAAAACGCAGCAGCTACTGAGAAGAAAATGAGCTCTGTCCCAGCTGAAACCAGGACTCGCTCGCTGCTGCTTTTTTTTTCAACCACACATCATGGAAAATTCACCCCAACTCTGGGCACACCCCAGATCTGCCCACTTGTGTTTCTGGAAGTTACCAAGAGCTTGGGCTGGCTCCTGCAGCCGGAGCGCTGAGCAGCGGGTTGATGGCGTGCAGATGGGGGATTTGCATCCATAAATCCCCAGAATAAGGATTCAGACCACAGAATCACAGAACCTAGAGGTTGGAAGGGACCTTCAAGATCATCTTGTCCAACTGTCAATGTGGTGGCACGTTCTGACACCGTTGGGTGCTGGGTCTGTCTGGTTCCTTTCATGTTGCAAGGAAGGTCAAGTGTGAACACCTACGTGCGGGCACACAGATGGGCTGGCACGGGTGTCAAGAGAGAGGGAGAGGGAACAAAGTTCTGCTGGTGGTGGAGGAGGGGTCCCCTGATTGCCCAGGAGTGGGAGGAGGGGGCTGTCCCCTCACGTGTCTGTTTCGGGGGTCTGCACCCAGGGTGGCATCGTCACAGCAGCTGAGCCCTCCCCAGCCTGCCTGGCCAGCCAAATCTCTGCACCAGCGGATCCAGAGGGGAGACCCAGAGCCCACCTCTTGTTGGGGGGGGCAGGCAGGGAGTTGACATGTTGATTTATGCGTTTTAAATGTGCTGTGAGGTTTGCTGGGTGATTGCACAGCGACAGGGCTGTGACCTGGGCAAGCTGTGCTGAGCTGTGCGGGGTAACGGCCTCAGGCTCTAGTGATAGTCCAGATCTGCACTGATTGATGGCCTGGCTGGGACATCGATGGGATGGAGGAGATTTCCTCGCTTCCTAACGCCTTGTGACACGTTCCTGTCAACCCTGTCCCTGCCAGCAGCGTGTGTGCCCTCACACCATCCCTGCTGCTCTGTTCACGTGGAAAGCAGGGTGCCCCGAGGAGCTCAGCTGCTGGGCCCTGATCTCACGTGGGTTTCTGTGGGTCTTTGGGGGTTCATTCTGCTGCAGAGTGGTGTTTTCTGGGAGTGGGGAACCGGGCAGGGTGGCACCGGGGACCCAATGGTACTGGGAGCTGGAGCAGGGCTTCAGGGAGAGGTGTTTTAGAAGGGCAACAAAGCTGGTGAGGGGTCTGGAGCACAAGTGTGATGAGGAGAGGCTGAGGGAGCTGGGGTTATTCAGCCTGGAGAAGAGGAGGCTGAGGGGAGACCTTCTTGCTCTCTCCAACTC
>NW_015090955.1:35565-57051 GCF_001431845.1 Calidris pugnax | reverse complement strand
GGACAAGCTCTCCCCTAGAAGCCCCCATGAGTAGGGGTGTCACAGCCTGGTTTTTGCGAGGCACCGGGCTCCCATCAGCGCCTTCATCGTTTCGATAGAGACCCGTGTCCGGGCTCAGATTTGTGAAGACGTTGTGTCTGAGCATGATTTCTCCTAAAATCGTGTAACCACGTTTCCTCGCAGTGATTAGGTTGGTAATGCCATCATTTCAGATTTCATTTGCAAAGGAATTCTTCAGGGCTTGCACTCCAGCTGAACCGTACGTCAAAGGGAATTAGCGAATGCTTTAATTACGTTAGCGCAGCCGTGCCTCCGGGCAGCTGGGATCCTGCAGCACAGCCCAGGGCTTCCCGAGCTCCTGCTCTCTCCAGAGCACAGCAGCAGGGCTCTGCTGCACCTTGGCTTTTGTCGGCACACAAACATCAGGTGTGTTTGAAAGAATTAGCAGAACATCTCCAAGAATAAATCTCTTAAATATCTATTGAATAGGGGTGGAGCCCTTGTGGGTCTTGATAAAATCCCATTGATCATAATCCCATTAATTCACCCTTATTGGGCTCTAGTTTTAGTTGACAGAACAGGTTATAAATACTTTTTTGCTTCAGAGGTAGAAGCAGAAGGAGTGATCTGAGGCAGCCACTCCATCGTGGTTTAACCCCAGCCAGCAACTAGGATCACGCAGCCGCTCGCTCGCTCCCCTCCTTCCTCCAGCAGGACAGGGAGAAAAAGGGAAAAAAAAAAAAACCTCATGGCTTGAGGTAAAGGCAGTTTAATAGAACAGTGATGGAAGAGAAAAGAGTAATAATAATAATGGGAAAGGAATAAACAAAAAAGAAGTGATGCAGTACAATTTCTCAGCACTGATGATCACAGCCTGTCCCGAGCGGTGATTGTGGATCCCATCTCCTTCAACCCCCATTTACACACTGAATGTGTGTCTGTGGTGGCATCTTGTCCTGGCTGTGCTCCCTCTCAGCTTCTGTGGAGAGCTGAAAAAGTCCTGGACTCAATATAACTTAGCAACCACTAGGACAAGATGTGTTATCAAAATTATTCTTCTAATAATTCCAAAACGCAGCAGCTACTGAGAAGAAAATGAGCTCTGTCCCAGCTGAAACCAGGACTCGCTCGCTGCTGCTTTTTTTTTCAACCACACATCATGGAAAATTCACCCCAACTCTGGGCACACCCCAGATCTGCCCACTTGTGTTTCTGGAAGTTACCAAGAGCTTGGGCTGGCTCCTGCAGCCGGAGCGCTGAGCAGCGGGTTGATGGCGTGCAGATGGGGGATTTGCATCCATAAATCCCCAGAATAAGGATTCAGACCACAGAATCACAGAACCTAGAGGTTGGAAGGGACCTTCAAGATCATCTTGTCCAACTGTCAATGTGGTGGCACGTTCTGACACCGTTGGGTGCTGGGTCTGTCTGGTTCCTTTCATGTTGCAAGGAAGGTCAAGTGTGAACACCTACGTGCGGGCACACAGATGGGCTGGCACGGGTGTCAAGAGAGAGGGAGAGGGAACAAAGTTCTGCTGGTGGTGGAGGAGGGGTCCCCTGATTGCCCAGGAGTGGGAGGAGGGGGCTGTCCCCTCACGTGTCTGTTTCGGGGGTCTGCACCCAGGGTGGCATCGTCACAGCAGCTGAGCCCTCCCCAGCCTGCCTGGCCAGCCAAATCTCTGCACCAGCGGATCCAGAGGGGAGACCCAGAGCCCACCTCTTGTTGGGGGGGGCAGGCAGGGAGTTGACATGTTGATTTATGCGTTTTAAATGTGCTGTGAGGTTTGCTGGGTGATTGCACAGCGACAGGGCTGTGACCTGGGCAAGCTGTGCTGAGCTGTGCGGGGTAACGGCCTCAGGCTCTAGTGATAGTCCAGATCTGCACTGATTGATGGCCTGGCTGGGACATCGATGGGATGGAGGAGATTTCCTCGCTTCCTAACGCCTTGTGACACGTTCCTGTCAACCCTGTCCCTGCCAGCAGCGTGTGTGCCCTCACACCATCCCTGCTGCTCTGTTCACGTGGAAAGCAGGGTGCCCCGAGGAGCTCAGCTGCTGGGCCCTGATCTCACGTGGGTTTCTGTGGGTCTTTGGGGGTTCATTCTGCTGCAGAGTGGTGTTTTCTGGGAGTGGGGAACCGGGCAGGGTGGCACCGGGGACCCAATGGTACTGGGAGCTGGAGCAGGGCTTCAGGGAGAGGTGTTTTAGAAGGGCAACAAAGCTGGTGAGGGGTCTGGAGCACAAGTGTGATGAGGAGAGGCTGAGGGAGCTGGGGTTATTCAGCCTGGAGAAGAGGAGGCTGAGGGGAGACCTTCTTGCTCTCTCCAACTCCCTGAAAGGAGGGTGTAGAGAGGTGGGGATCGGTCTCTTCTCCCAAGTCACAGGCGACAGGACGAGAGGAAATGGCCTCAAGTTACACCAGGGGAGGTTCAGGCTGGATATTGGGAAAAATGTTTTCACCCAAAGGGTTCTCAGCCATTGGAATGGGCTGCCCAGGGAGGTGGTTGAGGCCCCATCCCTGGAGGTGTCCAAAAGACAGGTTGATGTAGTGCTGGGAGATAGGGTTTAGTGATGATGCTCCTTGTTTGTTGTGTGGGTGTTTATTTTTGTCAAAGTTGGGTTGACGGTTGGACAAGATGATCTTTAAGGTCCCTTCCAACCTAGAAGATTCTGTGATTCTGTTTTCTGGGATTGCTGGTGCTGGGACTGTGCGTGCTTTGGTTTTTCCCCTCTGCAGAGTGAAGAGGAGGAACGGGAGGAATCCGATTTCGACAGTGCCAGCATCAACAGCTCCTCAGTGCGCTCCGAGTGCTCGGCCGGGCTGGGGAAGAGAGGGAAGAGGAGGAGAAAGAAAAAGAGGAGTAGGCCATCCTTTCTACTCTGTTCCTGTTCTGTTTGGATTTCCCTCTTCTGAAATTTTTTTTTTTCCTGGCCCTGATGGCTCCAGGCTGTGTCTGGCACTGGCTGGGTGGCAGAGGATGTGGTTGGTTGTGCTTGTGGAGTGCGAGGTTCTTCGTGGTGTCCAGCCCTGCTGCTGGTGGGCTCGTCCCTGCAGGGAGGCAGCGAGTGGGTCCTGCCATGGGGCACTGGCTTCACCCCCACGGTGCCGGGGGGGGCTGGACTTCTCCCTCAATCTGATCCGCAGTCACATTTCCTTCTCTCCAGCCACCAGCCACCTCCTGGGGCTCATCTGCCCCCCCAGCCAGCTCTGTGTCACCACTTGGAGTGGCTTTGGGAGAGCTGTGGTTGCGGTGCTCTGCCCTGCCCTGGCTCACAAAGCCCCCCCTGCCCCCTCTCTTTGCCTGCTCACAGCCCCTGCCACCCCAGGAGGCTGAGTTTTGGGCACCGGGTGCATCAGGGGCAGCTGGCACCCTGCCTGCGTGTGGGATCCCACCAGGATCTGTCCTCTATCTGTCCAGAATTTGTGGGGAAGTCATCTCCTGAGGAGCAGCCCCTGGAGAGCCATGGCTTGTGGTGAGCTCCCAGGGGAGTGGGGCAGGCTGCGGGCGAGAGAGCAGGGTTAAGAGGAGGGACTTTTTGTCTGGATGAGAGGTGCCCTCGGGCAGGGGGTAGATGTGTGGTAGTGATGCAGGAAGAGGAAGGCAGGTGAGCAGCAGTAGAAGGCATCTGTTGGGGTCTGCCAGCGGCTGCGAGGCCACATTTGTGTGGGTATTCCTTCCCCCCTTCCCTCATGGAGGGTTGTGGGTGGATTCTGCGTGATGGCACCTCCATCCCTGCACTGCTGTTGGGAGCAGCCCCCCTGTGCCCAGCTCCCCCAAGCCCTGCTCCACGTCCCAGTGCCATCAGGGCACTGCCCAGCTCCCCACACCATCTCTGCTCCTGTGGCACCACAGGACGTGTGCTGCTGGTTCTACCTCGTGTCCTTGTTCTGGATGAGATGCTTCAGATCCAGGGGCACCCTTTGGTTTTTTGGCTTTGCCGATGGGTTTTTGCCTCTGAGAAGTGGAAGGGCAGCTTGTGGGCTGGGGGATGGTTGGGGTGTGATGCTGGCCAGCCTCCCCATCGCTTGAGGAGGCAGGGCTGGCCATCCAGCTCCACGTCTCGCATGTGAAAGGCATCGCTTCTCCTCCTGGCTGGTTGCTGTAGGAAGGTCCTCGTGCCGGAGCTCGGCAGCTCCTGCCTGTGCTGGAGGAGCAGAAGGTCAGGGATTTGAGCTGGGAATTGAGTGCTGCCGTTCTGGAGCTTATCATAGAATCATAGAATTGCCCAGGCCGGAAGGGACCTCCAAAGGTCATCTAGTCCGACCCCCCCGCAGTCAGCAGGGACACCCCCAACTAGACCAGGTTGCCCAGGGCCTCATCGAGCCTCTCCTTGAATATCTCCAGGGAAGGGGCCTCAACCACCTCCCTGGGCAACCTGTTCCAGTGCTCCACCACCCTCACAGTGAAGAACCCTCTCCTAATCTCCAAGCTTGCAAGGCCTTCTCCATCCCTTCCTCTTCCCGTCCACGCTGAGTTGAGAGAGCTCCTGCCCCTGTTCCAGTGAGCACCCAGGAAGAGCAGAGTAGTGCCAGGAGAGGTGTCCTCCTCCTCCTCGGCCGTGTCACCCTTGCATGGAGCGTTTGCAGTTGGTGGCGCTGGTACCCGGGGAGGTTTCTCTGACTGGCCTCCCTTGCAACCTCTCCAGGTTCTGGCATTCTCCATTGAGAGCCTTGAAGGAACCAAAGGATGATACAGTGTGGAGAGAGAAAGAGAGACAGAGGTGAGATGATGCTGTGTGCAAAGATGGACTGTGGTGCTGAGGGACAGAGAGGTAGGGGGATGTAAGAGGAGGGGTCTGAGGTGAAACACTGTCCTGATTTCCTCAACTGTATCCTAGAGGAGCAAGTGTCCCGTTCCCTCCTGGGAGAGCAACCAGCTCTGCTGCCCCCCTGACTCTACGCCTGTCCCTTGCTTGCAGTGGAAGAAGGGGATGGCTACGAGACGGACCACCAGGACTACTGCGAGGTGTGCCAGCAGGGAGGGGAGATCATCCTCTGCGACACGTGTCCTCGCGCCTACCACCTCGTCTGCCTGGACCCCGAGCTGGAGAAGGCCCCCGAGGGCAAGTGGAGCTGCCCCCACTGCGTGAGTGGGGTCTTGGGGGGGCCTGTGGGTGAGGGTGGCTGGTTGGTGGAAAGCCTCGGCGTTACCCTGGCTGTGCTCCCCCAGGAGAAGGAGGGCATCCAGTGGGAGCCGAAGGAGGAGGAAGAGGAGGAGGAGGAAGGCGGGGAGGAGGAGGAGGATGACCACATGGAGTTCTGCCGGGTCTGTAAGGATGGAGGGGAGCTGTTGTGCTGCGACACCTGCCCCTCCTCCTACCACCTCCACTGCCTGAACCCGCCGCTGCCGGAGATCCCAAACGGTGAATGGCTCTGCCCTCGCTGTACGGTGAGTGTTACCACCATTCCTCCCCCTGCCCCCCCTGCCCGGCCCTGGAGAGGGTCTCCCGGGCACCACTGCCCCTCACACCCTCTGCCTGTGCCCTGTCCTCTGCCACAGACCCCCTTCCTGATGGTTCTGGATGCCACCTCCACGGTTCTCCCCATGGGCACTGCTGCTGGCAGCTTCTCTGCTGCTTTGTGGAGTTGCCAAGCCCCATTTGGTGCATGGAGAGGGACCTTCCTTGCCTGGTGGCCAGGGGATGCAGCAGTGTTGGCCACTTCTCAGCCAGCTTCTGCCCGTCCTGCACACCCTCAGCACCTCCTTTCTGTCTGCCCCCTTAGAAACAGCGAGGCAGTAACTGCCTGGGACCTGGGCTTTGCTTGTGCCCGGGGTGGTGGTGGTGTTTGAGGGTGAGATAGATGTAGGAAGGGGCTGAAGGAACCCTGAGGGTGAGATAGATGCAGGAAGGTAGGAAGGAACCTGACTGTTCAGGTCACTGGTGAGGGGTCTGGAGCACAAGTGTCATGAGGAGAGGCTGAGGGAGCTGGGGTTATTCAGCCTGGAGAAGAGGAGGCTGAGGGGAGACCTTCTTGCTCTCTCCAACTCCCTGAAAGGAGGGTGTAGAGAGGTGGGGGTCGGTCTCTTCTCCCAAGTCCCAGGCGACAGGACGAGAGGAAATGGCCTCAAGTTGCACCAGGGGAGGTTCAGGCTGGATATTGGGAAAAATGTTTTCACTGAAGGGGGTCTCAGGCATTGGAATGGGCTGCCCAGGGAGGCGGTTGAGGCCCCATCCCTGGAGGTGTTCAAAAGAGGGGTTGATGTAGTGCTGGGAGATAGGGTTTAGTGATGGTGATGCTTTTTGTTTGTTGTGTGGGTGTCTATTTTTGTCAGTTAGGCTGACGGTTGGACAAGATGATCTTTAAGGTCGCTTCCAACCTAGAAGATTCTGTGATTCTGTGATTCTCTTTGCCACGCTTGTCCTTCCAACCTAGAAGATTCTGTGATTCCCTTTGCCACGCTTGGCTCCCCATGGCTGGGGGTGAATCCACTGTCACTCTCTACCCTGGGCTTTCCCCCTGGCAGCAACTTTTGGTTGCCTTACGCTTGGCAGCGGGGAGACCCCTCCTGCCCCCCTCCCCGCGGCCCCTGGCAGGGGCTCAACTTAAAACTCTGTGCTCTTGGCTGTTTGCTTTTTTTTTCTCTCCCCAGTGCCCTCCCTTGAAGGGCAAAGTCCAACGCATCCTACACTGGGCCTGGAAGGAGCCGCCGGTTGCCCCGCTCCCCCCGGCGTTGCCCACCCTGGACACGGAGCTGGCTCTTCCCCCACCCAAGGTGTTGGAGGGGCTCCCGGAGCGCGAGTTCTTCGTGAAGTGGGCAGGGTTGTCCTACTGGCACTGCTCCTGGGTGAAGGAGCTGCAGGTGAGCCAGCGTGGTGTTGGTGTGCCCCTTCCCCAGCCCACTGCCCCACCACCCAAGGGGTGGCTGTGGTTCATCCCCCCCCTACCCCTGCCACAGCTGGAGCTCTACCACACCGTGATGTACCGCAACTACCAACGGAAGAACGACATGGACGAGCCACCAGCCTTCGACTACGGCTCCGGGGATGAGGACAGCCAGAGGGAGAAGAGGAAGAACAAAGACCCCCAGTATGCCAAGATGGAGGAGCGGTTCTACCGCTACGGCATCAAACCCGAGTGGATGATGATCCACCGCATCCTGAACCACAGGTGAGGACCTGCCTGGGGGGAAACCCATGAACTGGTCACAGAGAGGTGCCTGCCAGGGTGTCCAAGCCCCCACTGGTGCTGGTGCTGAGTAATGCTGTTACAAACCATGGAGGGAAATGGCAAAGGTGAGCCCTGCTGCTCCCCAGGACCCCTGTGAGTTCTTCAGAGGAAGCTTTGGGTTGTGGGTCTGTGCCCTCTGTGGGTTTTCCCTCCGTGCACAGCTCTCACACCGACAGATTCCGTGTTAGCTGAGCCTCTGGGACTGCTGCCGCAGGATTTCTGTGCTTGGCTGAGTTCTTCCCTCCGGGGCTGGGAAGTTCTTGCTGTCCTTTTGCAAAGCCAGAACCTAGAGCTGCTGGAATTTCAGCTGCTGGCTTGTTTGGAAGTCTCTGGTGCCTCGGAGGTTTGCTCCTGAGGCGAAGCCAAGGCCAAAAGTGAATCGGTGCCTTATTTTCATTTCTGCTACATTGCAGGTTAAAAATAAGAGATGGTAGATTTTCCCAAAGGTGGATGCACAGAGCTGTTCTGCTCTTCCCTGATGTTTTGTTTGGGCTCCTGTTAGAGGCTAATAATTCCATGAATTTCTGGTGCCACACGGTGATGGGTCTGGCTCCCACTGATTGTGCCCCACGGCTGCTCACCTGAACTGCTTTGAACAGCAGCCTGGTTCTATGTGGGTCACTTGTTCCCCTCAAAAACCAGGCAGCCCCTCTGTGCTCCCATCAAAGGGGAGGCAGCAGCAGGGATTTGTGTGTTACATTTTCCTGAGGGGTACGTGATTCCCACTTTACCACTCCTCATCCTGGGAGGGACGGTGTCTGAGGAGGTGCCCGACTCCTTTACGAAGCCTTGGCATTTGCTTTTCTATGGAAGAAATTTCCTGCATTTGCAATGTGCTGTGCAGATGAGTGTGGTTTTGCTTTTGTTTGTTTGTTTTTTTTACATCAAGCAGCTGGAGACACCTTTTTGTTGAATTTCTACGTTTCACGTGGCGACTTGAAGCTTCAAGTGGCAACTCTGCTTGAAGGCTGCTTGGCAGAAGATAAATAAAGCTGCCTGGCTAATTTTCATGCGAGCTTTCCATTGTCTACTAATAACGCCAGGGTTTCTTTTCCCTGTAGGCGTATAATCAGACTCATTAGTGTGTTTATTCATTCTTCAGCATAAGCAAAACTTCACAGGGCAGCTGCAGGAGAAGGAGTGTGAGCGCTGGTGTTCATCCCATCCTGGAAAAACAGGAGGATGAGGTCTTCAGCATAAGCAAAACTTCACAGGGCAGCGAATGCTGCAGGAGAAGGAGGGTGAGCGCTGGTGTTCATCCCGTCCTGGAAAAACAGGAGGATGAGGTTGTTCAGTGGAATGGAAGAGCGGCCTTTAAAGCTTAATGATTTAATAGGCATTTCTGCCGGGAAGTTTCAATACTTTCTTTGTGTTTTTCTGCCTCTGGTTGGGTGTCGTGGTCTGTAGGTAAAAGCAGAGGATGGGGCACCCAGGTTTGTGGAGGCAGGTTAAGTCTGGCTGCTTCCTGGAGTGGCATTTAAACCATAGAATGGTTTGGGTTGGAAGGGACCTCAAAGATCACCCAGTTCCAACCCCCCTGCCATGGGCAGGGACACCTCCCACTAGAGCAGGTTGCTCCAAGCCCCATCCAGCCTGGCCTTGAACCCCTCCAGGGATGGGGCAGCCACAGCTTCTCTGGGCAACCTGGGCCAGGCTCTCACCACCCTCAGAGTAAAAAATTTCTTCCTGAGATCTAATCTGAATCTTTTTTCTTCCAATTTAAAACCGTTTCCCCTTGTCCTATCGAGGGGATATTTCACTGATAAGGGTTTTGTGCCCCGCGTTACAGCTTTGATAAGAAGGGAGACATCCATTACCTGATCAAGTGGAAAGACCTGCCCTACGACCAGTGCACCTGGGAGATCGATGAGATAGACATCCCCTACTATGAAAACCTCAAACACCTCTACTGGAACCACAGGTAGGAGCCTGCTGGGTGGTGGGGCTGCAGCTGGGCTGCTGTAGCCTCTCTGGAGCTGGGGAACTCGAAGGAGTCCCCTTTTTGAAGAAACTGGCACCACTGGCGGGGACCTGTCTTCAGAGAGCAGTGGCCAAGCTCTTTCAGAGAGCTGGCCCTCTTGAAATTGCATGCAGGAAATCCTGCTGTTTTCCAGGAGGAAAATTCCTGTTTTCCAGCCCATGTTCCCCCTCCCCTGCGTTTATTCTGCTGGAATACTCATGGTCTCACTGTGCTTCAGGGCAGCTCCATGGCGTTGCTGCCTGTCTGTTTTGGGGGGAAAAGCACAGTACTCTGATGGGATTGCTTTTCCTCATTTTGGATGACGATGCGTGGACTGTTGGGTGGGGAAAATTAACAGTCCGTGAGTTCCTGTGCTAATTGGGCCAGAAAAGCTCCTGTGGGGAACAGGCAGTGGAGTCTGAGAAGCGTTTCTGTCCCTGGGGTTGGGGACTGGGAGGGGAAAGCCTGCCTGCCTTCTCCTGATGCGCGCTGGCGGTTGCAGGGAGCTGATGCTGGGGGAGGACACGCGCCCTCTGAAGAAGCTGAACAAGAAAGGGAAAAAGCTGAAAGAGGAGAAGCTGGAAAAACCTCCAGAAACGCCTCTGGTGGATGTGAGTTGGAATGGTGGGGGCAGAAAACGTGTGTGAGCCCAGAGAGAGAGGGAGGTCTCTCCCCACCATCCTGTCACGTTTTTCTCCTCTAGTTCCTTCCTGCTTTTTTTTTTTTGTTAAATTTGAGGTTCTGGGGTGGCTGTGCTGTGCTGGGGACCGTGTCTGCATCTCTTTTGGGGGCTGTTGTGTGTCACAAGGCCAAAGAGGGATGTGCTCCTCTAGTTCCTTCCTGCTTTTTTTTTTTTGTTAAATTTGAGGTTCTGGGGTGGCTGTGCTGTGCTGGGGACCGTGTCTGCATCTCTTTTGGGGGCTGTTGTGTGTCACAAGGCCAAAGAGGGATGTGCTTGGCTGCAGAGGAAGGAAGGGAGAGTTGGTTCTCCTGTCGTGTCTCTCTCTATCTCTTCAGCCCACGGTGAAGTTTGACAAGCAGCCGTGGTACATCGACGCCACGGGGGGCACGCTCCATCCCTACCAGCTGGAAGGGCTCAACTGGTTGAGATTTTCCTGGGCCCAGGGGACAGACACAATCCTGGCTGACGAGATGGGGCTGGGGAAGACGGTGCAGACTATTGTGTTCCTGTATTCCCTGTACAAGGAGGTGAGTGGAGCATCCAGAAATCCCCGTGGAGGCTTGAGAGCTGCTCTGGGGGCTACTGGGTGAACAGCTTGGACTTTGTCTCCCCTGAGCAGGGCCACTCGAAGGGGCCTTATCTGGTCAGCGCCCCTCTCTCCACCATCATCAACTGGGAGCGTGAGTTTGAGATGTGGGCACCCGACTTCTACGTGGTGACCTACACGGGGGACAAAGAAAGCCGGTCGGTCATCCGGGAAAATGAGTTTTCTTTTGAAGACAACGCCATCCGGAGCGGAAAGAAGGTCTTCCGGATGAAGGTGGGAGCTAAGGCTGTGTCCTGCTTTTAAAGAGCTTTAAAGATTTCTGCTGGACCCTTTTCTGTTCCTGTAGTCCCCTGCTTGGCTCTCACGATCAGATGGGTGTAGATTTTCTTTCTGCTGGCACGACTCGTACCCCAGCCCTGCTGCTCCCCATTTCTCCTTGGGGCCATGTAGAGCAGCAGCAAAGACCGAGGCTGCCCCGTTCCCTGCTCTCTTATCCTGGCTTCTCTCTCCCTCTGCTCCTCCAGAAGGAAGCCCAGATCAAGTTCCACGTCCTGCTCACCTCCTACGAGCTGATCACCATTGACCAGGCGGTGCTGGGCTCCATAGAGTGGGCCTGTCTGGTGGTGGATGAAGCACACAGGCTGAAGAACAACCAGTCCAAAGTAGGTAGCAGGCATTTGTGAGCCATTTTTATGGTGGAGCCGGTGCCACAAAGATATGACACCCCAACACTGGTGATCTGCTGCTCCATATTTCCCTCCCTGGGAGTAGAAGGGTGTCCTCAGCTTGCACAGGCTCTGCCTGGCCCCCGTGTTTCAGTGGGGTTGCTCTCTTTAGCATCCTCTGGCATTCAAAATCCTTCAGCAGCGGGAGAGGTGTCAGCCTGGCTGCCTGCCTGGCGACTGACAGCCCTGGGATGCGCTGGCGTGGAAGGGAATCCATCCTTCTCCTTCCTCTGCCCTTTACCTGGGGCTGATAGGATGATAGGACAAGGGGTAATGGGCAACAAAGCTGGTGAGGGGTCTGGAGAATAAGTCTTATGAGGAGAGGCTGAGGGAACTGGGGTTATTCAGCCTGGAGAAGAGGAGGCTGAGGGGAGACCTTATTGCTCTCTCCAACTCCCTGAAAGGAGGGTGTAGAGAGGTGGGGGTCGGTCTCTTCTCCCAAGTCACAGGCGACAGGACGAGAGGAAATGGCCTCAAGTTGCGCCAGGGGAGGTTCAGGCTGGATATTGGGAAAAATGTTTTCACGGAAAGGGTTCTCAGCCATTGGAATGGGCTGCCCAGGGAGGTGGTTGAGGCCCCATCCCTGGAGGTGTTCAAAAGAGGGGTTGATGTGGTGCTGGGAGGTATGGTTTAGTGATGATGCTTTTTATTTGTTGAGTGGGTGTCTATTTTTGTCAAAATTAGGTTGATGGTTGGACAAGATGATCTTTAAGGTCCCTTCCAACCTAGAAGATTCTGTGATTCTGTAATGGGTTCAAGTTGCACCAGGGGAGGTTTAGACTGGACATTAGGAAACAATTCTTCACAGAGAGAGTGGTCAGACACTGGAACAGGCTGCCCAGGGAGGGGGTTGAGTCACCATCCCTGGCTGTGTTTAAGAACCATTTAGATGTGGTGTTGGGGGGATATGGCGTAGGGGAGAACTTTAGAGTAGGGGAGATGGTTGGACTCGATGATCCCAAGGGTCTCTTCCAGCCTAGATGATTCTGTGATTCTGTGAATGCAGTCTGTGGCCCCAGGACCTTCACACTGTCCCCAGCACAGGCGGTGTGACCCGGGGACATTCAGTGCTGCTGCCTGTGCTCCATGGGGATGGCTCGGGGCAGGAGGGTGCAAGCTGTGGTCTGCTCTGCCTGCCTGGCAGGGGGGAGAGGTTGCTGCTGAGCCTCCGCGCGCGCAATCTGCACTCCCCAGATGACTAATCAGCTCTTCTGAGCTCTTTTCACCTACCCTCATTGCTTTTCCCAGTTCTTCAGAGTATTAAATAGCTACAAGATCGATTACAAGCTGCTGCTCACCGGGACCCCGCTCCAGAACAACCTGGAAGAGCTTTTCCACCTGCTCAATTTCCTGACTCCCGAGAGGTTCAAGTGAGTTGCTCTAGTTCCCCCCTTGGAAAAGGGGGAGCAGCCTGGGGGGGGACCTGGTCTCTTGACACCACCGGGGTGGCTCAGTGGGGGTTTTCCAGTTTCTGGGGGCCCCTGTGTGTGTTGGGGGTGCCCGGATCCCATCATTGCTGTGCCAGTGTCACTGCTCTGTGCCGGCAGGCAGATGGCAAAGCACATCCTCCCTGTGGTTTTTTTAGCAGCTACACGTATATTTTATGTAACCCTAGATCCATTCCCATGGCCTCCTGCTTTTTGGGTCCTGGGGGCCCAGGAAAATTGTGAGTGAGGAGCTGAAATCTCTTCCCTCTCTCTGGGGAGACAGAGGTGCTTTGGGAACCTCCTCTTAGTGCATTTAGTGTGAATTTCCCCCCAGCCATCAGTGAGGCTCCTTGGTCTGGCGTTTGCTCTGCTCGGATCCAGGCACGAGTGTTAGATACTTCACCATGATGAGATGCACCATGAGATGAGAGCTCTGCCTTTGTTTTAACTCATAAAGATTTAACTCATAAAGAAACAGGTACCTTTGCTCTCGCCCGTCCCGTTCCCGCTCAGCACCGTGTGGTTCTTTCTGGCTGCTTTTCACAGTAACCTGGAAGGGTTCCTGGAGGAGTTTGCAGACATCTCCAAGGAGGACCAGATCAAAAAGCTCCACGATCTGCTGGGTCCCCACATGCTGCGGCGGCTCAAGGCGGACGTGTTCAAGAACATGCCGGCCAAGACGGAGCTGATCGTCAGGGTGGAGCTGAGCCAGATGCAGAAGTGAGTGATTCCAGCTTCCCTCACCCCCCTTCATCTGTGGGGTGTCAATAGGGCTCGAGGGGTCAGGGTCCTCTGTGGGGAGCAGCTTTCTGCCTCACCGGGGAGCACCTCCACCCTTCTTAAATTGGGCTCAGCAGCCCTGGCTGCTCAGCGGGAAGCGATTGATGCTGGCAGCCTGTCGGCCTGGCTCTGCTGATGCCAGGAGCTGCAGAGGAAACATCCAGGTTGAATCCTTTCCTCCGTCTCCTGCTCTCAGCAGCGGGGCACCAGCCCGTGATGCCAGCTTGCCTGGAGCATCGCTGCTGCCCGAGGGGCTGCTGCTTGCTCAGCTCCCTTTCTTTTGGGCTGACTCGCTCAGTTTTCTGCCGAAAGGGCAACAAAGATGGTAAGGGGTCTGGAGCACAAGTCTGGTGAGGAGAGGCTGAGGGAGCTGGGGTTATTCAGCCTGGAGAAGAGGAGGCTGAGGGGAGACCTTCTTGCTCTCTCCAACTCCCTGAAAGGAGGGTGTAGAGAGGTGGGGGTCGGTCTCTTCTCCCAAGTCACAGGCGACAGGACGAGAGGAAATGGCCTCAAGTTACACCAGGGGAGGTTCAGGTTGGATATTGGGAAAAATGTTTTCACTGAAAGGGTTCTCAGCCATTGGACTGGGCTGCCCAGGGAGGTGGTTGAGGCCCCATCCCTGGAGGTGTTCAAAAGAGGGGTTGATGTAGTGCTGGGAGATAGGGTTTAGTGATGGTGTTGCTTCTTGTTTGTTGTGTGGGTGTCTATTTTTGTCAAAGTTAGGTTGATGGTTGGACAAGATGATCTTTAAGGTCCCTTCCAACCTAGAAGATTCTGTGATTCTGTGAAATCAGGGGACGTGCAGGGAAGGGGGCATTGCTTCTTCCCTGCACAGGGGGGCAAGGCTGGGTTTGCAGCGTGGAGCGTTCCCAACCTCTATCCCCAAACTCCATCCCCTTACGGGGGCTGTGATGTCCACACAGCGACAGAATAAACCTGTCCCCAGGCTGAGAGGGCTTTCAAAACCATCCAAATGGCTCTTTTGAAGCTCCACTGAAGCGTGTGGTGCTTAACTCTCTGCCGTCCTCTTTATGCCAGTCCCACATCTGGCCGAATTAACAAGGTGGCCGTCCCATCCCTCCCCCCACAGGAAGTACTACAAATTCATACTGACGAGGAACTTCGAAGCCCTGAACTCCAAGGGTGGTGGGAACCAGGTCTCGCTGCTCAACATCATGATGGACCTGAAGAAGTGCTGCAATCACCCGTACCTCTTCCCCGTGGCGGCAGTGGTACGTCACCCCTGTCTGCACCGTGGAGATATTTCTCAGAATATCGTGTGTAAGGCGTCGGGGTGGGGGCTGTTTCCATGATCTTGAGTTGGTAAATGGTGCAGGGTTTCGTGCGAGTGGTTTCCCACAAGGATTTTGTCTTTGAAATGCATGTGAATTCCTCCGTGAAGTTAACGAGTGTTGTCCTCAAAGAGCCTAACCAGGGTGCCTTCGCAGGAGGCCCCGGTGCTGCCCAATGGATCCTACGATGGCAATTCTTTGGTCAAATCTTCTGGGAAACTGATGCTGCTCCAAAAGATGCTGAAGAAGTTGCGGGATGGGGGTCACAGAGTCCTGATCTTCTCCCAGGTGAGGCTGGGATTAGTAACAAGTACGTTTTTAAAGGATTTCTTCACTGTGAGGGTGGTGGAGCACTGGAACAGGTTGCCCAGGGAGGTGGTTGAGGCCCCATCCCTGGAGATATTCAAGGTGAGGCTCGACGAGGCCCTGGGCAACCTGGTCTAGTTGGGGGTGTCCCTGCTGACTGCAGGGGGGTCGGACTAGATGGCCTTTGGAGGTCCCTTCCGGCCTGGGAAATTCTATGATTCTTTGATTCTATAAAGGATTGATTTTTTTTTTCTTTTTTTTTGTTCTGTATGTTTTTTCTTTTTTGTTCTGTTTTTCTTTTTTGTTCTGTATGAGAATTCTGTGCTGGGAACAGAGATAGGTGGAAGAGCTGGTGGTGTTCTGTATGTTTTTTCTTTTTTGTTCTGTATGAGATTTCTGTGCTAGGAACAGAGATAGGTGGCATAGCTGGTGACAGCTTATCCCCCAGCCAGCGTGGCAGCTGTGGTGGTCACGATGGATGGGCTGTGTCCCAGCTCTCTCCTGAGGGAGCACCTGTGGTGTTTAAAACCTCTTTTTATCTATGGATAAAAGAGGAGATGATAGTAATTGTGCTCCCCTTCAGGGAGGGCTGTGCAGACGTGGTTCCTTTGGGCTGGCAAAGCTGCCCGTAGAGGACGAGGTGTGAGATGCTGTTGGTGGTACCACCACCACGGTGGCCTCTGGGCTTTGGGCAGGGGCAGGACAGGTCCCTGGGGGGCACGGGGGGAGCTGGGCTGTGCAGAGCTGATCATGCCTTGCCCTGCAGATGACGAAGATGCTGGACTTGCTGGAGGATTTCCTGGAGTATGAAGGCTACAAGTACGAGCGGATAGATGGGGGCATCACCGGGGGGCTTCGCCAGGAGGCCATCGACAGGTTCAACGGTACTCGAGCTGATCATGCCTTGCCCTGCAGATGACGAAGATGCTGGACCTGCTGGAGGATTTCCTGGAGTACGAAGGCTACAAGTACGAGCGGATAGACGGGGGCATCACCGGGGGGCTTCGCCAGGAGGCCATCGACAGGTTCAACGGTACTCCCCTTTCTGCCTGGCCGAGGAGAGGGCACAGGGGGGGATTTTGCAGCCCGTGGGGCTGGTGGTGTGGGGTTGTCCATGTGTCAGCTCTGCTGTGCTGTCAGATCCAGCTTCCCGAGGCACAGCGTGGGCGGCTCCTGCCGCGTGGTTAAGCCCTGGAGCCGTGTCCCACAGTGAACCCTGAGCAGGCTGCTTCGTTTGAGGGACTCCACTCTTTCCCTTCGAGGCCTCAGTAGGCAGCAGAGCTTCTCCTTCTGCTCTGGAGCTGCGTTTTCTCCAGTAACTGGTTCTCAGGGAAGGATGTGGTTTCACTCTTTGCCTTCCCTGCCCGGTGCTTGTTTGCTGAGACCGGTGGTTCTTGCTGTTTCATCCCTAAATTGTGGTGCCGCACCTTTCCGTGGAAGCCACGCTGCTTTCTCTCTCACCTTTTACCACCTGTGGGTTTGTCTTTCTCAGCTCCTGGTGCTCAGCAGTTCTGCTTTCTCCTCTCTACCCGCGCCGGTGGTCTGGGCATAAACCTTGCTACGGCCGACACAGTCATTATTTATGATTCTGACTGGAATCCCCACAATGACATCCAGGTTTCTGACTTTTCCTTTTCCTTCCCATGTAGTAAGTACCTCTCTGGCTCTGCCCTCTGTTTGCACACCCGTGCAGGGAAGTCACTCTCTTCTCTCCAGAGCTGCCATCCCTTCCTGCTGTGTTTGTGGGAGGTGTTTCTGCTCTGCAACCCCTTTCCTGCCCCCACCAGCCTTGTCCTGGCCTGTCTGTGGCAAGGGAGAGACCTGGCACATAAAGCTGGCTCTCTTCTGCGGGCTTCTTGCTTTCTCCTGCTGCTTGTGCACAACCAGGTGTCTCCCCCTCTTTTGGGGAGCTTCCATTTGAGTTTCAAAAAGCCTGGGGTGGACCCTAGTGAAGGACTGAAACAGCAGCTGGAGCAGGCGAGCAGCCAGTGCCTCTGGAAATGATGGGAAAGGGAAGAGAAATGCATCCCCCTCCCGTGCTCCCTGGCCAGGAGGAGGTTTTCTGAAGGGTGCCTGGGGAGGGACTCTTTGCCAGGAAGGGTAATGATAGGACAAGGGGAAACTGTTTTAAATTGGAAGAAAAAAGATTCAGATTAGAACCCAGGAAGAAATTTTTTACTCTGAGGGTGGTGAGACACTGGAACAGGTTGCCCAGGGAAGTTGTGGCTGCCCCATCCCTGGAGGGGTTCAAGGCCAGGCTGGATGTGGCCTTGAGCAACCTGCTCTAGTGGGAGGTGTCCCTGCCCAGGGCAGGGGGGTTGGAACTCCATGATCGTTGAGGTCCCTTCCAACCCAAACCATTCTATGATTCTATTCTCCAAACCCACATCTGCTGGTGCCATCCACTTGTGCCAGCGTGTCTTTTCCCTGGGTCAGAGGCAAGAGGTAACCCAAACCATTCTGTGATTCTATTCTCCAAACCCACATCCGCTGGTGCCATCCATTTGTGCCAGCATGTCCTTTCCCTGGGTCAGAGGCAAGAGGATGGGCTGGTGAAGGAGCAGCGTGGGCTGGGTGAATCTGTGGCTGGAGGGTTCCCGGGCACGTGTCCTCACTGCTGGCCTTCAGCACCTTCAGTTGGGGTCCTGCGTGGGGCAGCTGGCCTGCCTGTGGGCAGTGGAAGGGGTCAGAGCATCTGAGGAGCCCCCTCTCGCTCCACCACCCGGGCACGTGTCCTCACTGCTGGCCTTCAGCACCTTCAGTTGGGGTCCTGTGTGGGGCAGCTGCCCTGCCTGTGGGCAGTGGAGGGGGTCAGAGCATCTGAGGAGCCTCATCTTGCTCCACCAGCCCATAGGAGCCCAAATGCTGGGTTCAGCCTTGCCCTCGTGGTGCCTTTATGCAGCCTGGAGGGGTGAGGAACTCGGTGTGGCACCGTGCCACCCTCAGCAGCTTTGTTCTCCACCCACAGGCGTTCAGCAGAGCTCACCGTATCGGGCAGAACAAGAAGGTGATGATCTACCGCTTCGTGACCAGAGCCTCCGTTGAAGAGCGCATCACCCAGGTGGCCAAAAGGAAGATGATGCTCACCCACCTGGTGGTCCGCCCGGGGCTCGGCTCCAAGTCGGGCTCCATGACCAAGCAAGAGCTGGATGATATCCTCAAGTTTGGGACGGAAGAGCTCTTCAAGGACGATGTGGAAGGTGAAATTGGGGAAGGGCTGGGGATGCTCGGCGTGAGGTGGGACCCTCTCTGAGCTGCTGGGGCTCGTTCTGCTCTCCTTACCCCCCCAGGCATGGTGTCTCAGGGACAGCGGATCGCCATGCCAGATGCTGTCACCCCTTTCTCCGACTCCCTGTCAACCAAAGGGGGTGCAGCAACACCTGGCATGAAAAAAAAGCACGGTGGCACCCCCCCAGGTATGTATTCCATGCCTTGTTGGGGAGACCCGTCCCCTTTTCTGCTCCCAACCTGAACTCTCCTGGCTCTGGGAAGGGGCTGCCTCCACCAGGGTGATTTGTGCTTCTGTTCACCCTCACTTTGCTCTCCAGGTGACAACAAGGACGTGGAGGACAGCAGCGTGATCCACTACGACGACGCTGCCATCTCTAAGCTTCTGGACCGAAACCAGGACGCGACTGATGACACGGAGCTGCAGAACATGAACGAGTATCTCAGCTCCTTTAAAGTGGCCCAGTATGTTGTCAGAGAAGAGGACGGTGTGGTAATGTGATTAGTATCATGTCTTACAATCGCACCTCGTTGTATGTCCCTCCGTGTTCCACTCCCTGTCCTGTTGTTGCGAGCGTTTGGGTGTGGGGGAGGACTCCTCCCCACTGCAGGTTGTTCCAGACCTGGGGGGTCCTGGGCTGATGGGACCAGTGTGGGCAGAAGGACAGTTGTCTTTGTCCAAGCCAGGCTCTGTCCCTGTTGGCACAAGACCTCATTTCCATCAAAGCACCTGCAGGCACCTCCTCCTGTCCTTCTGAAGGCCCTTCCCCTGTGGAGGAACCTACACGGTGCTGCTTGTGTACCTCACTGCTGTTGTCTGTTTTGCCCCCCCTGGTGCTGATGAAGCTGGCAGTTGGCTCAGTTTTGGGAGCTCTCTGCAGATCCCTAGTTTTTCCCTTGAAGCAAGCGTGGGCGCTGCAAGGCGGGAAGGATGGAGGAGTGTTTGGAGAAGCTCATCCTGGGTGGGAGGTTGTCTTGGGCTTGGGACAGCCTTGCAGCACTGTCAAAGACCCAGGAGCCAAATTCCAGCCCAGTGGCTCCGTGCCCTCCCTACCTGGAGCACCGTTAGAGGACAGGGGCAACACGGGCAGGTCTGTGGCTGCCCCATCTCAAGCCTCTCCATTTCTTGCTTTGCAGGAGGAGGTGGAACGGGAGATCATCAAGCAGGAGGAGAACGTGGACCCCGACTACTGGGAGAAGCTGCTGCGGCACCACTACGAGCAGCAGCAGGAAGATCTGGCCAGGAATTTGGGGAAAGGGAAGAGAATCCGTAAGCAGGTCAACTACAACGACACCTCGCAGGAGGACCAAGGTACGGCCACCGAGGAGCTGCACACACAGGTTCCCTGAGGGCCATGGTGGCTGAGTTGGGGCTTGGCATTTCTCTGCAGTTTGTTAGACTGCATGGCACTGGACTTCCCAGCCTCCTAAACTTACCACGGTAGAAATTCCTAAACGATTTTTTTTGGTTTTATGTTTTGTTCTGTAAACTCTTGCTTTTGCCGGGAGAATTTAGGAAAAACGTGTCTGTGGACAAAATATTTCAAATTGGGTTTTTGTCTGTATAGAAGAATACTAATTTTGGAAAACCTGAGAATGTGATTTCCCGCCCCTCTCTCACTGCCTGGCAGTGGGTGCCAGTGGCACCTGTGGGCAGGCTCTTGCCCGTCCTGCATGTCCCTCCTGGGCAGCGTCCCACCGCTCGGGCTCTCTTCTAACCTGGCCTCCCTTGGTGTTTGCAGAGTGGCAGGACGAGCTCTCTGACAACCAGTCAGAGTACTCCATCGGCTCCGAGGATGAGGATGAAGACTTTGAAGAGAGGCCAGAAGGTCAGAGTGAGTTAATGCGTTTGATACTCCCCGGGATTTTGCTCTGCGGGAAGCCCCTGGCACTCAGGTGCAGCAGGAACATCTGGGTGGAGGGACTGGCGTGCTCCTGGGTCTCCCTCCCAGGGGGAAACATCCCCACTTGCCTGCCAGGTGAGGAGATTCCTGGGACAGGGATGGCAACCAGCTGTTTCCTTCACTGGCCGCTGCAGGACCTTGCTCTGGTCCTGGTGGTGGAAGGATGGGAGGTGCAGGAGGTGCCTCCTTGCCTGGTGAGGGTGGAAGAGTGTGGGTGGGAGGTTCTGCTCCCGTCAGGAGGGAGCCCAGGAAGGCTGGGATACAGACCCATCCTGGGATACAGACCCATCCTGGGATACAGGCCCATCCTGAGATACAGACCCATCCGTGCGAGCTCTTCAGCCATCCTTCCTCGCTGGCTGGGCCTGTCCCTCACCGAGGCTCCTTGGCTCTAGGTGGCAGAAGACAATCCCGGAGGCAGCTGAAGAGTGACCGGGACAAACCTCTCCCTCCTTTGCTGGCAAGAGTTGGGGGGAATATCGAGGTGAGTGTCCACCTGGCCAGAGCACGGCTGGTGGGATTGTCCTGGGACTCTCAGGCTGGGCTTCTCCATGCCAGGTGGCCAGGACATCAGTCCTGGTCCATCACCCCTGTACCATCCACGAGGCACCAAGATGCCACAAGCTTTCCAGAGCAGGTTGTGATCCTGGCAACTCCTCTGCTCCCTGCAGGTTCTGGGCTTCAACGCCCGCCAGCGCAAGGCTTTCCTCAACGCCATCATGCGCTGGGGAATGCCCCCCCAGGACGCCTTCAACTCCCACTGGCTGGTCCGGGACCTGCGAGGGAAGAGTGAGAAGGAGTTCAGGTACAGGGGGAGGGTGTCCCGGGCTTTTGGGGCAAGGTCTGTCCTGGGCTTGATCGTGGTTGATCACTCAGCTCGAGTTGAGGAGAAGCTCTGATCACCCCGTTGTCTTGCCATGTCACCATCTCTACCATCTTCCCCATGCTGTGACCAAGCCAACTGGGCAGCAGTACCCCATGGGCCTGCACGCCCCCACCGAGGTTTATTTTTGGGGAGGGAAAGCCTGTTGATGTCCTTTTTAAACCTTAGCCTGGGTGTGGGGGCTCTGCCCTCGCCCGCGGGTGGAAGCTGTGGGTGCTGTGGGGGCTCTGCCCTTGCCCATGGGTGGAAGCTGTGGGTGCTGTGGGGGCTCAGCAGGGAGTCCATGGGGTGGGCTGGACCGAGGTCCCTTCTGCAGGGCGTACGTCTCCCTCTTCATGAGACACCTCTGTGAGCCTGGGGCAGATGGTGCCGAGACCTTTGCGGATGGTGTTCCCCGGGAAGGGCTGTCACGGCAGCACGTGCTGACCCGCATAGGAGTCATGTCGTTAGTAAGGAAGAAGGTGGGTGAGTAAAATTTTGAATTTGCCATTTCAGGTAATTTCTGGAGGCCTGGGGGGGGGGGGTTTCGCTGGCTGCTGAACACCTCTCCACCAGGGATCCCCTGCTGACTCAGGGCAGAC
>NW_015090955.1:9996-16426 GCF_001431845.1 Calidris pugnax | reverse complement strand
GTTCTAGGTGGCAGAAGACAATCACGGAGGCTGCTGAAGAGTGACCGGGAAAAACCTCGCCCTCCTTTGCTGTCAAGAGTTGGGGGGAATATCGAGGTGAGTGTCCACCTGGCCAGAGCACGGCTGGTGGGATTGTCCTGGGACTCTCAGGCTGGGCTTCTCCATGCCAGGGGGCCAGGACATCAGTCCTGGTCCATCACCCCTGTACCAGCCATGAGGCTCTGAGATGCCACATGCTTCCCAGGCCACGTTGTGATCCCAGCAACTCCTCTGCTCCCTGCAGGTTCTGGGCTTCAACGCCCGCCAGCGCAAGGCTTTCCTCAACGCCATCATGCGCTGGGGAATGCCCCCCCAGGACGCCTTCAACTCCCACTGGCTGGTCCGGGACCTGCGAGGGAAGAGTGAGAAGGAGTTCAGGTACAGGGGGAGGGTGTCCCGGGCTTTTGGGGCAAGGTCTGTCCTGGGCTTGATCGTGGTTGATCACTCAGCTCGAGTTGAGGAGAAGCTCTGATCACCCCGTTGTCTTGCCATGTCACCATCTCTACCATCTTCCCCATGCTGTGACCAAGCCAACTGGGCAGCAGTACCCCATGGGCCTGCACGCCCCCACCGAGGTTTATTTTTGGGGAGGGAAAGCCTGTTGATGTCCTTTTTAAACCTTAGCCTGGGTGTGGGGGCTCCACCGCCCACGGGTGGAAGGTGTGGGTGCTGTGGGGGCTCAGCAGGGAGTCCGTGGGGTGGGCTGGACCGAGGTCCCTTCTGCAGGGCGTACGTCTCCCTCTTCATGAGACACCTCTGTGAGCCTGGGGCAGATGGTGCCGAGACCTTTGCGGATGGTGTTCCCCGGGAAGGGCTGTCACGGCAGCACGTGCTGACCCGCATAGGAGTCATGTCGTTAGTAAGGAAGAAGGTGGGTGAGTAAAATTTTGAATTTGCCATTTCAGGTAATTTCTGGAGGCCTGGGGGGGGGGGTTTCGCTGGCTGCTGAACACCTCTCCACCAGGGATCCCCTGCTGACTCAGTGCAGACCCCTTTTTGACCGGGTGGGAAATGTCTCTGTTGTGTTTGACTTGATGGTGTGTGTCTGCCCCAGGTCCAGGAGTTTGAGCACGTCAACGGGAAGTACAGCACCCCAGATCTGATTCTCGAGGGCCTGGAGAGCAAGAAGTCCAGCGAGATCATGTCTTCTGATCCCAACACCCCCGTCCCAGCCAGCCCAGCACACATGCAGATGGGACCTGTGGCCCTTGCAGGTACGTTGCCTACAGGCTTTCAGGGTCTCGTGGCTTGGATCTGGCTTGGGAAGGGAGGTGGGACAGGACACCAGAAGGTCCTGCAGATGTCTGCCTGCCCTGGCAGTGTTGGTGGTCCTCTGGGACTCCTGTTAGTAGCCTCCGTGCTTTGCTATTGCCACAGACAAAATAGAACCACAGCTTGGGTTCCTGGAGGAGAAGGACCAGGTGGAGCAGAAGTCCAGGAAGGTGTCTGACGGCCAGGTAGGGTGGCTTCTCTCAGCATCTCCTCTGGGAGACCTTCTCATGGGCTGCCCAGAGACTTGGAGCGCTCCCCGAGGAAGGGGCAGGGCTGGGCTGATGCCTTGGGGGTGCTTGACGTTAAGGTGGCTGAGAGGGTGGAAGGAGAAGAGCACCCAGAAGGTTGTGACAGCAAAGAGAAACCGAGGGAAGAGAAGCAGGAGGAGAGTGAAAAGGCTGAGCCTTCTCCCGAGCCCCTGGTGAAAGGTGAGTCTCTGTGGCTTGGGTGAATGTGACCCCCACGTGTGGCTGTGCTTTGCTATTGCCACAGACAAAATAGAACCACAGCTTGGGTTCCTGGAGGAGAAGGACCAGGTGGAGCAGAAGTCCAGGAAGGTGTCTGACGGCCAGGTAGGGTGGCTTCTCTCAGCATCTCCTCTGGGAGACCTTCTCATGGGCTGCCCAGAGACTTGGAGCGCTCCCCGAGGAAGGGGCAGGGCTGGGCTGATGCCTTGGGGGTGCTTGACGTTAAGGTGGCTGAGAGGGTGGAAGGAGAAGAGCACCCAGAAGGTTGTGACAGCAAAGAGAAACCGAGGGAAGAGAAGCAGGAGGAGAGTGAAAAGGCTGAGCCTTCTCCCGAGCCCCTGGTGAAAGGTGAGTCTCTGTGGGGCTTGGGTGAACGTGACCCCCATGTGTGGGCTCCTCTCTGAGCCACAGTGGGGACTTCAGTGGGGCTGTGGCACCCAGCAGGGACATGGATTCGTGCTGGAGAAGTTCTGCAGCTGAAATTGTGTGCACCCTGCTGTCCTCAGAGGTGCTGGTGCTGCTGAGGGGCTTTCCCTCTGATGGGAGGCTCCCGCTCTTGCACCTCGCTTGGGTCTTCTCCAAATCCCAGTGGGAAACCTGAACGTCACAGGGTCCTGTAGCAATTCCTGAAAAAAAACCAATTCCAGGTTGTAAATAAGGAGAAATGCTCATTTGGGGGGGCGTTTTCTGTTCCTAGCACTATGTTCCCTCAGATATCTCAAGGAAGAGGGAAAACCAAATAAGTTTTCTTGATGAAATGCAGAAGAATATTCTTTTTGAAGTTTCTTGAAGGCCTTGAATATACAAACAACACAATAACTTTAAAAGCCAAAGTCTCTCCAGGCAATAAGTAGTTCCCTGAAGAGCCTTTTGCACGTTGAGCTGGTCTCATGCCCCATTCCCTTCTGCAGATGAGGGGGTTCAGGAGAAGGAGAAGCCTTTGGAGAAGCTGGAGCTGAACAGCAGCCCGGGGAAAGGGGAGGACAAAGACATCAAAGCAGGTGAGGTGGAAGGAGGCTTTGGGGGAGCAGTGGTGTGAGGGCTCTCCAGAGCAAGGTGGGGGAGGATGTGCACAGTGAGGACATCCCTCAGCCTTTTGGTGGAGTAGGGTTAGGCAGGAGCAATTTCTTGTGTTTGCTGAGCAGAGGAGGCCAAGGGGGAGGAGAAGGAGCACGTTGAGGCTCAGCAAAACGGCGACAAAGAGGACGAGGAGGACGGGAAGAAGGATGACAGAAACCTCAACTTCCGATTCATGTTCAACATCGCTGACGGTGGCTTTACGGGTAAGAGCAGGAGAGGAGGTGTCCTCTCTCCTGCAGAGCTTCTGCATGGTGGGCTCTCAACCTGTGCAGGGAATGTGAAGCATTTAAAAAATGTCCAGGTTCTGCCCTGTGCCCGTGGCCACCTGGGAATGGTCATCTCTTGCCCTGTCTGCTGTCCTGTGCCCCGTCCCTGGAAGCCCCTTAGAAGGGCTGTCTCCCTTCTAAGGACCTCCTTCTCCCTTCCCTCCCTTTTAAGGACATAAGGTGTATCATCAGCAAGTTGGCAGATGACACCAAGTTAAGCAGGGGTGTTGATTCCCAGGAGGATAGGGAAGCCCTACAGAGGGACCTAGAGAGATTGGATCACTGGGCCAATATCAACGGGATGAGTTTCACCAACCACACGCTGTGGCAGAACGAGGAGAGGGCCGCCATCTCCTCCGGCAAGATCTACGACATCTGGCACCGCCGGCACGACTACTGGCTGTTGGCAGGGATTGTCACGTACCCTTTGGCTTGGTTGGGAGCGTCCCTCCGGCTGTTGGGTGGCAGGGAAGGAGGGGAGGCCTTCCCGTGGGGTTTTGGGAGCTGGGGTGCCGGTGAGGAGCAGGGGAGGGGGTTCGGTGAGGCGGTGTCACTCCGGGGTGACGGGCACGCCGTCGTGCTTCCCTTGACGCTCCCTCCGCCCCAGTCACGGCTACGCCCGCTGGCAGGACATCCAGAACGACCCGCGCTACGTCATCCTGAACGAGCCCTTCAAGTCGGAGATACACAAGGGGAACTACCTCGAGATGAAGAACAAGTTCCTCGCCCGGCGGTTCAAGGCGAGTTGAAGGTCCAAGGGCTGGTGAGTCCTTACTGGTTGGGTGGGGGGGACCAGAGCGGCGCCCCAAAGCCCGCCAACACCTTCTGAGAGTGCAGCAGGGAGAGGTCATGGGCTTTTTGAGGGGCTCCTGGTCACCAGAGAGCAGGGGCTTGGTCCTGGGGAGCTCGCAGGCTCTGGTGCATGGGATGGGGCTCCTCTCTGTGGTTGGGCTGGGTGTTCTGCCCCGTTCCTGACGTGAGTGATGCTGTGGAAACGTTGCCTGGATCTTTTCCTGGGATGCTCAGTGTCTGGGCAGGATAAGAAAACCCAAGGGCTAAGCCTGTTCTCCTGGGAGGTTTTGGGAGTGAGGCCAGCATCGCCAAAGGATGGCGGGCCATCCGTGCGGGCAACTGGTGTGTTACTGGTTTACACTGGTGGGGGGTTCTGGTCTTGAATCCTTGCCTTCCCCTACCTCCCAGCTGCTGGAGCAGGCGCTGGTGATCGAGGAGCAGCTGCGGAGGGCTGCGTACCTCAACATGACCCAGGACCCCAGTCACCCGGCCATGGCCTTGAACGCCCGTCTGGCTGAAGTGGAGTGCCTTGCTGAGAGCCACCAGCACCTCTCCAAAGAGTCCCTGGCAGGCAACAAGCCCGCCAACGCTGTCCTGCACAAGGGTGCGTGTGGGCAGAGGGTGGGGGGCGGGGGGGAAGCCTACCCTGGGGGGGCTGGGAAGGATTTGCCACCCTGGCCTAGGGGAATCAGCAAGTTCGCTGATGATACCAAACTGGGAGGGGTGGCTGACACCCCGGAGGGCTGTGCTGCCATCCAGCGAGACCTGGACAGGCTGGAGAGCTGGGCAAGGAAGAACCTCATGAGGTTCAACAGGGAAAAGTGTAGGGTCCTGCACCTGGGGAAGAAAAATGTCAGGCACCAGTACAGGTTAGGGGTGAACCTGCTGGAGGCAACTACTGAAGAGAAAGATCTAGGGGTCCTGGTGGACAGTAAAATGACAATGAGCAAGCAGTGTGCTCTTGCGGCCAGGAAGGCCAACGGTATCTTGGGTTGCATAGGGAAGAGTGTGGCCAGCAGGTCAAGGGAGGTCATTCTCCCCCTCTACTCTGCACTGGGGAGGCCACAACTGGAATCCTGCGTCCAGTTCTGGGCTCCCCAGTTCAAGAGGGACAGGGAAATGCTGGAAAGAGTCCAGCGAAGGGCAACAAAGATGATTCAAGGACTGGAGCATCTCCCTGATGAGGAGAGACTGAGAGAGCTGGGACTCTTTAGTCTGGAGAAGAGAAGGCTGAGGGGAGACCTTATCAATGCCTACAAGTATCTCAAGGGTGGGTTGAAGGAGGAGGGAGCCAGACTCTTTTCAGTGGTTCCCAGTGAGAGGATGAGGGGCAACGGGCACAAGTTGGAACATAAGAGGTTCCACTCAAATATGAGGAGAAACTTCTTCAGGGTGAGGGTGACAGAGCCCTGGAACAGGCTGCCCAGGGAGGGTGTGGAGTCCCCTTCTCTGGAGATCTTCAAGACCTGCCTGGATGCTCCTGAGTAACATGCTCTGACAAGCTCTGGGCAATCCTGCTTCAGCAGGGGGGTTGGACTAGATGATCTCTATGGTCCCTTCCAACTCTAAAATTCAATGAAATTCAGTGAAATCCAGCCGGGAGGTTGTCCCCATCCCACTTTCCCTTGGCCAGGAGCCACCTGCTCCTCCCCAGTTGGGTTTGCTGCGAGGGCACCCGGGTGGTGGCAGGGTCCGTCGGCTCCTGGAGCTTGCCAGTCCCTGGGGTTGGGACATTGGGGGTCTGGTGGGTGTCCCCCGAACATTCTGAGCATCTCCTGGTTCTCCCCTCAGTGCTGAACCAGCTCGAGGAGCTGCTGAGTGACATGAAGGCCGACGTGACCCGCCTGCCCTCCATGCTCTCCCGCATCCCACCCGTGGCCGCCCGCCTGCAGATGTCCGAGAGGAGCATCCTCAGCCGCCTGGCCACCCGTGGGGGGGACCCCACCGTCCAGCAGGTCAGCAGGGATGGAGCCCCCTCACCTTCTGGTGATGGTGGGGCCGGGGCTGCAGCTCAGCAGCTTTTCTCCTTCCTTATCCCCCCACCCAGGGCTCCTTCGGCTCCTCCCAGCTCTACAACAACAACTTCGGGCCAAATTTCCGAGGTCCTGGCCCGGGTGGGATTGTCAACTACAGCCAGATGCCTCTGGGACCATACGTGACCGGTAGGTTGGGGTTTGAAGGGGATGCTCCTGGATGGAAAAACTTGGGGGGGTTGATTTGGGGGGGTCGGGAGCGTAGCCAAAGGACGGTGGGCAAGCAGGGTGTTCTTCTCGCCACAGATATTTAGCTGTTCCTGTGATTTTCCTCTCCAGCTCCCGTTGCCAGCGAGGTAAGGGCATGCTCGTGTCCCAACACGCGTGTAGACACGTGGTGGGGGGGTGAGGAGGTGGGGGGGCTCTGCTCTGGGCTGTCCCCCCCCAAAAAAATGCCACTCTTTAGATGCAGCCACCGCCTCCAGCAGCGGAGGTGGGTGCAGGGGCAGGATTCCCTCCCGGAGCCCTGGGGGTGGTTATC
>NW_015090955.1:6312-9294 GCF_001431845.1 Calidris pugnax | reverse complement strand
GGATGGGGTGGCCCCGGGGGGGTCCTAGATGTGGTCACTGCCCCTGCGCGCACACACGTGTGCACAGACACAAGCACATGTACACACGTGTGCACAGACACACACACGTGTGCACAGACACAAGCACACGTACACAAACACGTGTGCAGACACACATGTGTGCACAGACACGCGCACACGTGCACAGACACAAGCACACGTACACAAACATGTGTGCAGACACATGTGCGCACACACACGTGTGCACAGACACAAGCAGACATACATACACATGTGTGCAGACACATGTGTGCACATACCTATGTGTGCACAGACACAAGCACACGTGCACAAACATGTGTGCAGACACACATGCACACACACACGTGTGCACAGACACAAGCACACGTGCACAAACACGTGTGCAGACACACACGTGCACACACGTGTGCACAGACACAAGCAGATGTACACAAACACGTGTGCAGACACACACGTGTGCACAGACACAAGCACACGTACACACACGTGTGCAGACACGTGTGCAGACACACACGTGTGCACAGACACAAGCACACGTACACACACACGTGTGCAGACACATGTGCACATACCCATGTGTGCACAGACACAAGCACACGTACACACGTGTGCACAGACACGCACATGTGCACAGACACAAGCAAACGTACACAAACATGTGTGCAGACACACGTGCACACAGACACAAGCAGACATACATACACGTGTGCAGACACACGCGTGCACATACCCATGTGTGCACAGACACGTGCACATGTACACACACACGTGTGCAGACACACGTGCACAGACACAAGCAGACATACATACACATGTGTATTTGTATTACAGACACGTGCACATGTACACAAACACGTGTGCAGATGCACATGCACGCACACACATGTGCACAGACACACGCACATGTACACATACACACGTGCACAGACACACACATGTACACACACACACATGTATGCACACACACAGGGTTCATCCCCAGCTCTCCCCCACTCTCTTGTGCACACGCAGACACAAGCGTGCATGTGTGTGTGTGTGTGGACATGTAGATCTATATCTTAATTTTTATATGGCTGCATATACACATACATATATGTACCTATATCTAATTACATACATCTGTATGTATATCTCTATATCATATACGTATATCATCTATACATAGATGTTTATATCTCTGTGTGTGTACACACGCATAGAATTGTAGTTTTTAGATCCGTGTGTGCATATATATCTAAGCATAAATAGGTATCGATATATAGATATAGCTAAAGGTATAGGTATTTAGGTACAGCTATATCTATGCAGGTGTATAAAATATCTCTGTATTTTTATACACAATGTATTTGTGACTAATACATGTGTGTGTTCCTAAGTGTATATACGCTTATGTACACATATAAGTAAATATATAGGGGGTGTGTATATCTAGGCACAGTGATGGGTAGATAAGCATAGATATTTCTGTAGGTATGGATGTATAGATATGGGTGGACATAGATGTATCCACACACAGAATTGTCTAGGCTGAAAGGGCCCTTTAAAATAATCTAGTCCATATGCATAAATAGATATTTGTAATTTATATATGTGCATATATGTACACATACAGGTGTAGATATCTGTATTTCTACATATCTATGTGTATATATCTCTGTATGTATATATCCACAGACACATATATATGTATTTGTCATTTTTTCATATTTTACATAAGTGTAAATAGGTAAAAGTGTATCGATATGGCTACACATATATAGTACACATGTGTGTATGCACAGATACACATCTATATAGATAGCCTTGTCATTTTATACATGTATATGAGCATACATATGTTTATATATGCATACAAACATGTATGCAGTTATATAGATCTATAGATAAGGGTCTGTAGGTAAAGACACAGCTAAATCACCATATCTAAGGGGGGTGTATGTATATGGCTGTGTGTACATACACACACACCCTCGGCATGTGTTTATGGTAGGGATAGAACTGTGTGACTGTAGCTCTATGTATGTATGTAGTGGATAAGCACACACACATATACATACATGTCTATGCATAGAGTTATGTTTTGTACACAGATTCACATAAATTCATCATTTTTATATTTATGTGTCTGCATGTATAGGAACGTGTGTGTGTATGTGTATATATATGGACATAGAGACATATAGGTCTTGGCAAAGATCAGCGTGCTCCTGATAGATATCTATATCATACATATGTACATGTCCATGTATATATAGGCCTGTGTTTTTATATATAGATGTGTATATATATAAAATATATATACACACCTATATATAGGTATATAGTTATATATACACACACTGATATATATAGTATATAGTTATATAGCTAGGTATTGATGTAGGTATATTGGCACATATATATGTATATACACATCTATCTGTATATACACACATTTATTTATATATCTATTTGTAATTTTCATGTGCACGTGTCTATAATACAAATATATATGTAGCTACGTCAGTGTATTTACAGGGATATGCACATACCTATATATCCACATATATGGATATATACATCAGGCTATATATATGTGTCTATATACACAAATACACACCCGTATGGGTGCGATGTATACATATATATGTAGATTTGATAGATGTGTGCATCTATAGATCTATATATCAATGGGTACTGATACCTATAGATTGGTGTAACTATAGGGATAGGGGTAGAGCTGAATCTGTAGATGTATGTGGATGTACACACGTGGGATTTGTGTGTGTGTATGTACTGGTGTGTGATTTATGTGTGTGTGCACTTGTGTGTGATTTATATGTGTGTGTGTGCACATATAGGTGCATCTATACATGAATGCAGGTATAGCTCCACCATCACACCTACCTATGGACCTGCTACACGTGTGCACGGGGGGTATAATGTATATGGACAGATGTATATCCACGTGTGTCTGCGCTC
>NW_015090955.1:5015-6302 GCF_001431845.1 Calidris pugnax | reverse complement strand
GCTCTTGTCTCTCGTGGTGTGAACCACACTCTCCTCTTGGCTCCACCAAAGCGTTAAGCAAGCGAACGAACGGGCGGCGAGGGCTCGGGCGGCGCGCTCAGGATCGGTAGTCCTTCTTGCTGTAGGGTTTGTTGCCCAGGATGCTATCGATCTCGTGGACGATGGAAGACGACAGCTTGGGAAGGACCTGCGGGGGACGTTTTGGGGTGGTGGGATGTCAGGGTTGGTGACCCCGGGTGTGTGGGGGAGGACGCAGCCGGCGGTGCCACGTGGCCGTGCCGCACTCACCGCCTCCACCATGCCACCTCCCTGCTCCTGGTTCCCCCCCCGTGCTGTGGCGTGACCCACTTGGGGAGAAGCGAGGCTGGGCTCATCCCTGCCCTCCCAGCCCCATCTCAGCTGCTTTGTGTTGAGCAAAACCCATCCTTTTTGTTTCAAGCCAGCTTTGCAACCTCCTTTTCCGACACCGTGAGCGATTGCAGGAGATGCCCCGTTAAACCCCATAAACGGGGTCTGCTCGCTGCCCCCCCACCCCCCAAACCCTAGAGAAACCCCCCCAATCTGGTGCTGGTGCGTTGGGGAGCACTGACCTGTATTGCTCCGATGTTCTCCATCAGCTGGTCGGCATTGGAGGCTCCCAGCAAGACGGAGCTGACGCCCTCGTTGCGCAGGCACCAGGCTGGGGAGGGGGGGAAAGAGCAGAGCCTGAGTGCAGCCCGGCCACCCCCGCTGTCCCCCCTCAACCCTGACCCCCCCCTGATGTCCCCCCAGCCCCTTACCGATGGCGAGCTGGGGCAGGGTGCAGCCCAGGCGCTCAGCGATGGCCTGCAGCTCCTTCAGCTTCGCCTGCTGCCGCCGGCCCTCCTCGCTCAGGATCTTGTCCTTCAGCCACTGGTATCCCTGGCAGGGGTGGGGAGGAGGACGGGGGGGTCACAGTGGTGTTGGGGTGTCGTGGTGGGATCAGGGTGTCATGGTGGGATGGGGGTGTTATGGTGGGATCAGGGTGTCACGGTGGGATGGGGGTGTCGTGGTGGGATCAGGGTGTCACGGTGGGATCAGGGTGTCATGGTGGGATGGGGGTGTCGTGGTGGGATCAGGGTGTCATGGTGGGATGGGGGTGTCATGGTGGGATGGGGGTGTCGTGGTGGGATCAGGGTGTCATGGTGGGATGGGGGTGTATCAGGACCTTGCACATCCCCAAACGCCCCGGGTTGTGGCTCCTGGACCTCTTTGCTCCCATAAGGACCTTGTGACCCCCCCTCTCCCAGCTCTCCCCATCCCATTGTG
>NW_015090955.1:0-3879 GCF_001431845.1 Calidris pugnax | reverse complement strand
CGGGGGTGGAATCACAGAGGAGTGGGGGGGGTCCTGCCCCGGGAATGGCCGCTGGGACGCAGGCAGCGGCCGGCGGGCAGAGTGCGGGCAGGGAGTACCTTCTACGATGAAAGTCCTGGTTTTGGAGGAACTAAATGGGTCCCCTGGTGATAAAAGAGAGATTTAGAGAGAGTGGAGTTGGCTGCTGCTGGGATGGGGGCAACGTCCAGTCACCAACCCACCCCTGCCCCGGCCCCACGGGGGTCCCGGCACCGGGCTGGGGGGGTGGCAGAGGCTTAACCGTGGTGTGGGTGGGCAGAGGAGCTGTTTCTGCTTGGGAAGGGAAAAAGCCCTTGAAAGAAAAAGCCTGGCACAAACCAACCGTGACGGTGAGGAAAGGTGTTGGGGAGGAGGGCGGCACCGCGACGCGGCACCCACCTTCCATCGGCGTGTTGGGGTCAGGCCGGTTGGCGAACACCACGTCCACGTACTCCAGCTGCAGCCTCTCCAGCGATGCCTTCAGACCTGCCAGAGCAACGGGACCCATCAGGGACACCGGGCTCCGTGCCACCAGCCGGCGAGGAGGCTGGTGTGGGCACAGCCTGGCAGCGCCCGGGCATCATCCCTACCTTCTATGATGTGCTTTCGGGACAGACCCCGCTCCGTCTCAGCCCTGGAAAAGGAAAGGTGGGTGAGAGCCCAGTGTCCTCCAGCCCCTCTGCCATGGGGTGGGCGCGTTACCTACTTTCCTCCCCAGAAGATTTTGGTGGTGATGACCAGGCTGGACCGTCTGCAGGGAGGAGGAGAGAGTCAGTGGTGATGGCACCCCCAAAACCCCCTGTGCCCTGCCTGTTCCCTGCTTTGCCAGGCAGGAATGAAGTCGGGCTTACCTCCACCCTTTCTTCTTGATGATGTTCCCCAGCACCACCTCGGCCCTACAAGAGAAGGGGACGTCAGCTGCTGGGGGGCAGGGTGAGCCCCCCTCCCTGACCCCGAATCACTGCTGAAGCGGGGTACCTACTTGCCGGCGGCGTAGACTTCTGCCGTGTCGAAGAGATTAATGCCATTGTCGTAGGCTAAAGTCATCAACTGCTCTGCCATCTGTGAGGGAGGGAGCGGGGAGGGTCGGTGGGGGTGGCGCACCAAGCTCTGGCACACCAAGAGTAGCCCCCATGGTGGTGCCATCCCCCTCCACTCAACCCCCCCAGCTCAGGAAAGGCTGGGGAGGGACGGGGTCTGATCCTTACCTCGTCTGTGATTTGCCCTCCAAAAGTCACCCATGTCCCTGCGGAGGAGAGAGGGTGCAGGCACGGTGAGCACCCAACGCCGCTGCCCCCAGCCCCCCCTGCCACCCACCCCATCTCCCCTGGCACATCCTCCCCTGGCACATCCATCCCTGGCACACGGCGGCCGCAGTCGGCCCCGCCGCGTGCGGTTGGGTGCTCCCAGCACAGTCCCCGGTCACTTCCCATCACGTCGGAGGAGAAAGAGAGAAAATAATTTGACAACTTCTGGGCTGCGTCTCCAAAGAGCCGCCGGGCAGGAGGAAAACCCTTTCCTTCCCTTCGCCCAGCGTCACCCTCGCCGGGGAGCACCCCGGGAGCACCGACCGACCCCCGGGGACGGACGGAGGGGACACCGAGGGGCTGTGGCAAACCCTGGCACTTACCCAGGCCCAGGCAGGACACGCGCAGCCCGGATTTCCCGAGGTTCCTGGAAGACAGAGATCTGTTAGGAAAACTGCTGGGAAGCCCCCCAAAAACGCCGTCATGTGCCACCGAGTGCGCCGGGAGGTGAGAGGGTGGTCCCCGGTCCCCACCTTGGTCCCAATCTCCATCCCCATCCCCATCCCTGCCTGGGATGGTCCCACAGCGAGGATCCCCCCCCATCCCGGGGGCTCACCGGGGGCACGGGCAGCACCGGTGGGTGATGCTCTTTCCTAGACACAAATTGCTGGGCAGTGGCCTCGTTAAAGGCTCCCCTTGATGAGTGTCTGGCTCCCCTGGCATCGCTGCCGGCACAGGGGGACGGGGCAGGAGCAGAGGAGATGGCACAGCAGCGCTCAGGCCTGGAGCATCCCACCCGTGGCATGAGCTGTGCCCGTTCTCTGCAGTGTGGGACAGGGGAGAGGGTGCTGGGGACCAGAGGGTCGGGCGTCCCGGAGAAATAGAGCACCCCAGAAAATTTTTTGCTGGCACGAAGGAGACGGGCGAACAGCTTTCGGGAAGGGGGGAGGGCCGGGCTGGCAGACGCCTTCGCCGCGGTGATGGAGAGCCAGTTATCTTGTTAAAAATGACAAAAGGCTGGAGAAACGAGCGTTAAAATAAATAAAGTGTAGGTGAGCCGCGGCAGCTCGCCCGCGCGGGTGTCGCGTAGCAACCGGGAGGCACCGCCACCGCCGGCACCGGGAGCGGGGCCGGGAGCAGCCGCCGTCCCGGGGCAGCAGGGAATCGCCGGCTGAACCCAACCGGGGCATCTTCCTTCCACCCCGCTGCCTTATTGCCCAACATCTGGAGGCACGGGCACCACCATCACCCTCCCCCTCAGCCCCACGTTAGTTATTTTTAGAGCATTTCACGGCGGGGAGAGAGGCCGTGGGGCAGCGGCGGCTCAAAACTCCGTGATGGGGGGTTGTGGTGGGGAATGGGGGGTACCAGCCCCATTCCTGGCCATCCCAAGCTGTGGGGACGTCGCTGGCGTCCCCCTGGGTGGGTGGGCACAGGCAGGATGTTGCTTATCCCAGTTTTTCTGCCCAGTTGCACAGTGGGGTGGATACTGGGGGAGGCCACGCATCCCCCCCCTCTGCGCTGCGCCATGGTCTTCCCATCCCATTGCACGGAGCATCCCCCATAACTGCCCTCCCCCGGTCCCAGCCACCGGTGGGGACCCCCAAGCTGGTCACCCACTGCCGGGAGAGGGTGGCCCCCTGGTGTGCTCCTCCTTGGGATGGAGATGCCAACCATGGGGCATGAACACCAAGACTGGAGGGTGCCACCAGGGTTGGGTGTTCAAGAGGTGGTTGGGGCCACCCCGGCCCCCTCCCCAGCACCCGGGCAAGGGGGGTTGGCTGATTTGGATGATGATGGGGGGTGATGGCGAGGCTTATCCCCATGTGGTGCCAGCCAGATGTGCATTGTGCCTAATGCCCATCACATCTGGGCTGCGGCGGGGGCTCGTGGCGGCTGTCAGCTGGACCGTGGCGTGCTCACTCAGCCTGGGGGGAGCCCCCATCTCCCCACATCGGGGTGCTCGCTCAGCCTGGGGGGAGCCCTGATCTCCCCGCACCCAGGGTACTCTCTCAGCCTGGGGGGAGCCCCCATCTCCCTACATTGGGGAGCTCACTCAGCCCGGGGGGAGCCCCCATCTCCCTACATCGGGGTGCTCACTCAGCCCGGGGGGAGCCCCCATCCCCGTGCCTTGGGTACTCAGCCCGGGGGAGGGAAGCCCCCAGCTCTCTGCTCCAGTGCCAGGGATGGGGAGAGCATGAACCCAGTGGGTTCTGGCCCTTGGGGGGAGGGTGGGGGGCACAAGATGCCCATGGTGCCCTTCAGTTCCAGACCCACGGCGGGCAGCGAGCGCCGAATCCTGGCTCTCAGCTCCGCGCGGCGAATCCCTAACGAAGCCATGGCAGCCCCGCGGATTAACGCCACTCTCAGACCCCCCCCTTGACGGGCTCAGCAGGCGCTGGGGATCCTACTAATCCTATCCCAAATTTTAGGCCCCCTTTCCACCCCCCCCATCCTGCAGGTTTGACGGATCAAAGCCACCCCGAGCGGGGAGAGAGGAGCCAGCGGGTGAGGAAGGCGACGGAGGCGCAGGGTCAGCACTTTTAGCACCAAGAAACGCACGGAGCTGGGGATTAAGGGGGTGCAACCCCTCTGGACCCCCCTGTACCCCCCC
>NW_015090954.1:1391459-1424575 GCF_001431845.1 Calidris pugnax | reverse complement strand
GGAAGCAGGGTACATGCTACAGTCTGCAACAACTCTGCAAGGATGTGGCACAAATAACCAGTTAAAGAACCTCCATCACCAACAGGCTCTAATCCTTTGGGTTGAGCTTAGAGAACTTCTGACAGTAAGTCCATAATGCCTAGCAGGTCTGAGAGACTTTAAAATCAGATGGATTAGTTTATGTTTTGATCCCTAAGGGTGGCACAAGTACCCATTTCTTCTGCAGAGAGCCCTTATTGAGTGACATCCATATTTTGCCACACTTTCCCCATGAGAAATACACGCAGTTATTGAACGCTGTTGGCTGCAGAGCTGCCCCAAACTGAACAGTCCCATTTCAGGCACTAATAAACTCACAGACGTGCAGATGGTACGTGGTGAAGGCTGGACGGTTCCCCTGTTATAAGGCAGCTTTAAATGAGATCAGGGTGCAAAATGCAGCTATTTCTGTTGGCCTTGGGAGGAAAGGAATCTTTTCCTTTTGCCCCCTGGTGCAGGTAGTACTTAAAGTTTGCAGAGAGACATTTCCTTCCCTCGTGCCCCCAAAAGTGCCCCCAAGACCTGAAAACAGCTCTGCTACCTGTAAATTGCAAGTATTTGTTTGTTATCAGCTGTTCAGGCAAAACAGAAATAATAAAAAGACCACTCTGACCTTTGCTCAGAAATGTCTGCAGCTTCCCATCTACATCAGAATTTCTGCAGCTCCCCAGTATGGACCATCTGAAAAGTTTTCCTTCCTTACTCCTTGAGAACATTGCATGCTTTGGCAGGAAGCTGCTCCTACCCTTCAGGATAAGCCTCTTTCTCTCTGTGTTATTCAGTTTGTAAGTACTGCCTGGCACGTTTTGAAATTTAGGGTTCTTGCTTCTAAGGCAATAGTTTTGCCTTCACTGCTTCTAAGAACACATTTTGAAATTTAAACTTTAAAATGCTTTGTGGCAGAACTCTTCCCATGCAGCCGTTTTCCTCCCATGGGAAACAGCCTGCTCCTGGCTTCGGCTCATCAGGTTATCAGCTCTGCTCTCCCAAGCAGCACTGGCCACAAAATTAAGCAAGATCTCATTTCTGCAGAAAAGGAAATGTGTCAATGGCCCTTGCTGTCCTCTGACAGAGCAAGTCCAGACCCACACCTTGTTGGCCAGCTCAGAATCATAGGGGCTCTTCAGCCTTGTGCAGGTGACTAGAGAATCACAGGAGTCTTTAGTCTTGGAGATTTTCAGCGTCCCACAGTGGGACATTAGAGAGACCAGAGCTCACTGACCTCATGATCTGCTCCTCAGGGATGATGCACAGGGTGTGGGTGCCCAGGGCAACCTACTGGGGCTGGACCCCAAGTTGCGCTTGGGTCAGATGGACATTCAAGGCCCTTCCCCGTATTCTAATTTCTATGTAAGGACGAGAATCTAAACAGGCCAGCAGGGAGCTTTGGTGGACTCCAGAAGGGCCCATATCACTGCTTATGCTCTGTCAGAGAACTGACTGCACCACAGCTTCTCTGATCCCATCAGGAAGGACACAGTTTGTTTTAATTTTAGCTATTTTTACTGCTAATACAGAAAAATCTCTATATTTTATGAGCTTTATATTAAGGCATTGAAGGAAAAAAAAAATATTTTAATTTACGGTGAGAAGCCTTAATATAGACTAGAAATGCTTATGGCACTGCAGAAACAAAATGTCCAGAACCTGAAGGCTCTGTACCACAGTAAGGGTTTACAGAAGAGAAGCTAAGAAATAAAGGAGGACACTCTGTCTAGGAAACATTTCCCATCTGGCCACATACCTGCTAAGGGTCAGATCTGAGAGGCAAACAGTTATTCTCTTCACAAGAAGTACCAGGCAAGAGTAACTGACAGCACGAGGTGTTTAAAGGTGCTCTTGAGCCAAGCCCAGACTCTCTCCCTTTGAACATTCAGCATCATTTCTCCAAGGAAATTCACCATACCAGATCCCTTTCATCAGCCCACTTGATGGAAATCTGCCTTCTCAACCATATCCCACTCCACTCTCTGTTTCCCAAGCCCTCTCCCCAAAGGAGCCTCCTCCCAACTCGCCCTCCTCTCCAGGGGGTGATCTTCCCCCCGTTGCTGAGTCGTTTACCCCAGCTGGAAGAAAAGCAATTACCCCTGACTGGGCCAAGCCCAGTGGTTCTTCCCCAGCTCATTGTTTTGTGATGGGTCTTGTCTGCAAACACCGCATGGCTTCCCGGCTGTAAGAAAATCTGTGCTCAGAAAGGGGCACGGCAGAGACTTCATGGAACAGACACGGGGCTAAAATGTACATTCCCCGAGCAGCCATGGAAAAACCAGAAGGTATCATACCTACATCTGACCTGTGGGGATAATGTCTTGTGGTTCAAAGGCAGGCAAGAAAATGTGCAGATGTTATATTTGTGTGGTTTTTTTGTTTTGTTTTGTTTTTTTTTTTTTCCAACTACACGTAGAAAGAAAATCCCTTGTCTCGGCTTTTTCATATATGTCATCACCTTTATGGCAGAACTGCCTTTTGGGTGTCGATTGGACGTTTCTGATTTGCTGAATAGACATTTTCTTATACATTTGCCTTTTGCTGTTCCCATAATTAATTTGTTGCTGCAGGCTAGAGTCAATAGGGACAGGTTTTGAGTGTCTGGCACTTAGCTTTGACCTCACAAGCCACCTGAAAATATGCACCGTATGAATTCCTGAGAAGTCTCTTTGAGTTAGAGTTAACATGGCTGGAGTGGAACAAAAATTTCATCCCTTTTTGAAACTAAGCATATGCGTCTTCCAGTCAGTGTTGGTTAGTCCACTCTGGAAACAAGATGATGACGTGAATTTGAATATTTCCTTCCTCTTATATAGATATAAAATGAAGATATTTTGGAAGTGATTAGAGTTTTTATTTGCAAAGAGTGAAACACTGCAAAGGGACTGATTTATTTTTCTTTTCATTAAAGAATAAAACACCAACTTCTGGAAAACCAAGTCCTTTAAAATCACAGGCTGGCATCATGAATGACTTCTGAAAAATACAAACAAAACCAGAGCTGGAATCTCAAGTTGTCTACACCAACATTATTTGTTTTGTTCTGCAGTTCACATTCATAAAGTCCATTTGTATTGACATTGCACAATTTGTCAATCAGCAAATGGGATCATTCTGTAATTCCACACCAGACAGACAGATCCCTCATAAATGGATTTATAAACTACTTCTATATGCACATATTTATTTCTGCAGACAAACAAGAGGAAAATGCCACAGTGCTTTAGCAGCTGCAGACCAGATTAGAAGGGTGGTTTCCAGCATGGAAGATGCCAAGATTGAGAGCAAGACAAGGGAACGTGCTTCCAGAGCTGTTTATCTTCTCTGATAATTTTCCCATTGTAAGGGAAAATTAAATCTAACTCTGTGAGCTGAGAGTATCTCAGATTCACAGCAGCACTGGGGCTACCATTGAGCCAAGGTGGGTCTGTAAGTGCATTGTCAACCCTGCATAAGTCATTGTGGGATTGCTTGGGCAGCACAGGAGATGACCAGTGCTTGCTTCATGGCTGTGTGAAGGTACCTGGCAGATTACTAGGAGGTACGAAAAGTGATAAATTACATTGTGGTTTCCAGAGCTGCAGAAGAGAAGGAGGTGACCGGTTGTTTCTGGGTGAGAGCTGGGGTTGAGTTGTTGTGTGGGTACAGAGTTGTAACCATATACTGCCAAATTTAAACAAATTGCTGACATAAGTACACCTGCTATGGCCAGGCTTCAGCTGTCCTACTCACAGGTTACAGTCTGCATAAGCTATTAAAGATCAGTCACCATATATGTAATTTATAAAGTCACAGATTTATTCCTGGCTGGATAACTCAATCCAAAGAGAAGGAAGAAAAGACGTGCCTTTTGGGGTTTGTTCTCCTGCTGGTCTGGAGCTGTGCAATGCACTGCAAGGGCAAGAAGAAACGTGAGTCATGAATGTGTCTGAACAGAAGGGACATGGGAGAGGGAGCTCAGGGGAGGAGAGGAGGGTGAGACTGCAGGAATCATCAAATGAGCAAACATCCATGAAGGTCTGGAGCCACCAGAAAATGGAGCTAGAAGTATGGGTGGAGTAGAGGGAAAGAAACCCTTTACATAAAAGCACCTGCAAAGTGCAGGTTTTGGCAGAATCCTGCAGTAAACGCCCTGGTATGTTTGTGGCCGAGGGTGCAAGACTGCATGGATGGGGGTGTTGGCAGCAGTTGTGGGTAGTTGTGGTAAAAGCTCCAATCACTGCAGGGGTGAAAGTGCAAAAAGAATGAATGGTCTTCAGTGCTGTCGGTCTCTTCAAATGTTTGTGGCACAACTGTCTCAAAAGTGGCAAAAGCTGCGGTAAGAGACACGGAAATCATTGTCTGCCCACCTGAGGAACCATCCCACGGGTCCCTTTACAGAGGATTTAGGTGGTACCTCTGCCTGCTATTTGCAGGTTTCTGAGCTGAGCATAACGATAAGTTATAACCAACTGAACAACCGGCTGGCTGATAAATCTCATTTACAACCACCATCCCTTTCTGGATCGCAGCGCCAGTCATAAAGCGGAGGGAGCTACACTGATTTGTAGCAGCTAAAGGCTTGCCCCAGGAATTCAGCCCTGCTTGTGCCTTTCTATTGATCAGGCTTCAGAGAAAGGCTCAGAAACTGAAGAGGGATCACTGATGGATTGTTTGAAGGAGTATTAGCCGACCTGCTCAGCCCTATTGTTATCAGGCCCTGTTTTTTGTTGATAGAGCTGTAACTGGGGTTTATGCTTTATATGCTTCCCTTTGCTTTTCGACTAAAACATACTCAAATTCTCATCAGTTTTCTTGGGTTTTTTTATGCTCTGCACAGGGGTGAGAGTGCTAAAACATTTAGCATTTGTGTCTTTTTTCAGTTCTCATTGATCTATCTAAGACTGCACATTTTTAGCATTGTTTATCAAGGTGCAGAAATACCAGTAGCCTAAGACATTTTGCATGCTTTCTCTAACCCTTGTCATTTCCAGCTAAGGACTATTTATAGGTCCAGTGATAAGATAGATAACTGGGACTACCAATTTACTAATGCAGACATGCTTGATTTCTCACTCCGTATGTTAGGAATAATTATTTTTGGAAATGAGATGGAGAAGCAGTATAGCAAATTTCTGGTGTCCTCATTTAAATGGTTACAACTGTGTAGCATCCCAGTTACTACAACAGGCAAGAAATACTGAACTGAGATTTGGGTGTTTGAGGTACGTTATTTGACGGATAGCAAAAGAAAAGTTTCATTTGTTTTCATTTTACAATTGGCAATAAAAAAAATAAGATCTGTTGTCTGTCAATTACTGACTCCTTTTGTCTGCGTTTCATCAGCCAGTTCCTGTGGAACACCATGGAAGTGGATCCCTGGAAGCAGCGTGTCTGTGTAGCTCAAGCACGTGCCTGGGATAAACCAGCAGGTTCTGCTTTACCCATGAAGAAACAGTTTTGGATAAGAAGAGTTCATCCTCTTTCTGCTCAAGTCACTGAACGGCCTATCCTTAATTTAAAAATTCAAGTAGGAGCAGAAAAGCCTGATGAGTGAGTTGCAGTGTGGGGAAAGACACCTGACCTCACACTACGTATGTTTTTAGTGGGAAAATAACCATTTTGCTAAGACTGTGTTTACAGCACCTTCTCAATTTTATCCACACATTCCTTTTTCTGGTTCATTTGTCTGTTCTGCTTACCTGCCATTTTTTGTCTGATATCCATATTATCAATGATTTTTAAAGAAAAATGCCCATACCATCTGTCTGATCAGCATTCGGCACAAATCAGACCCCGTTTCAGTCGGGAATCCCACATCATCTAGTAAATACTTGACTTGAAGCCAGATGGAAAAAGGGCATTATCAATTAAGCCAGGGATGATACATACATTTTGAATTAATGACCGTACAGTTCTGGCTTCCCTCAAGAGAACTTAAGGAGGAGAGAGGTAAAGTGTAGGAGAAATCCATAAAATGATGACTTTTCCTGTGATGAGCTGGAAAGCCTCGTAATATCTCAGTGCTAAGACCAAAGTTCTGCTGCAGCCTGATGCCTGTGCTTCATTAGTGAACATCAGGCAAACTCTAATCCTGTGCCAAAGTGGGACAAGGCAAGTGCTAAACCCAATGGCTTTGACAAAGAACCATTCAGTAGCTCTGTAAAGCAAGTTCCCAATTGCAGTAGGAGTAATTATGGCAAACCACATACCCTATAGGTTTAGGAAGTGCTAACGAGCACTGCACCAACACCCCATGGGTGACAATGTGAGCTCAGGGGCTGGTGTGACTGGGAGAAGGTAGATGATGATGTTGATGTGAGTTTGTAAGGTGTCAACTGAATAAACCACACCCATGATTAACCAATGACTCTGTTGGACTGTTTGCCCTTCAGCTGACCTTGCCCTGGCCAGTGATGTGAATGTCAGCCTGGTGAAGGATTGTTTTTTCCTCTGCTCTGGCTCAGTCCCTTGACGGGTCAGAGCTGCAGAGGATGGTGTGCAGGCACAAACCTGTATCCTGAGCTCAGGGGAGTCAGAGGAATCGCTCACCCTCTTCATGGCTGTTGGATGAAGCTGTGAGCTCAGCTTTGCTTTGCCTAAGAGATGTGCTTAGCCAGCTATACCATCACTGAAAAAGTCCTCTGCCTGTAACAGGCATTTTAATCTCCACAAGAAGGACATTCTGTGGTCTAACAGCAGACCTTGGTCTCACCACAGGCTGTCTGGATGAGCCTGCTATTTAGACATCAGATCTGGTAGTCACTTCTGGCTTGAAGCTCTGGAAGAGGGGTTCCTTTGGCTGCAGAGTCTGGTATGGCTCTGGTGGAGACACCAAGAAAGCTTCTGCACAGGCTGACTGCTGCCAGTTGCACTGGCTGCTGCCACAGCCCTTCTGGAGCCTCCTCACTAGAGATCTGGGGTTTATTGGGGTATGAGACAGAAAAGCCAAGAGCCATTTTCTATTATTTAATATTAATTACATCTTCTGTACCTGTGCATATTCTGAGCCACTGTATATGGAGAGAAGGAAGCTCCACTAGAATTGATCCTTCACTGTCTCATTTTGAGGTAAAACAGAACCAACTTTATGTTTCGCAATCCATAGCCAAGTCTAGCCTGGGACTTCCCCAGTGCCTGATGGTGAGGTGATCCTGGGAGCTTGGTTCTGTTTTGTATCTATTGTATCCATTTAATCATTTCCTTTTTAAATTTTAATATTAATATTTCATTAAAGTAGCTTAGTTCATTCTAAACTCATAAATCTCTTTATCTCTTCCTCTCCTCTCCTTGTAGAGGGAGGAGGGAGGGGCCATCTGTCATTATAATTGGTCAATTCAGCCTAAACCACGACATTCACAAACGGAAAGGTCCTTGTAACAAGAACTTTGTCACTTTACAAAAAAGCTGTGAAATATTACCATATTTTATTTTTGACACTGTGATCACATTTTTCTAATAACAAGCAAAGCAAAAGGCAAATTACTCCAGAACAGAATATAAAACATTTTGCTTATGTGTAAATGGAAAGAGTTGTCAGGCATGGGAGAAAAGCTAGAAGTCATCAGGAATTTCAGGAGTTATGCTACAAATGGCAAACCTAAAAAACACTTAGTACTGACAGATGGAATGTCTTGTATGCACTTTGACATGTGTAAATTGAATAGAAAATAGAATAGATGTTGGTGGGTCATCATTATAATTGAACTCAATTTTTTTCATTAAATACTTCTATGCGATGTGTTCCAAGTAAAAACAGAAAAAAACAGGATTCCTCAAAATACTTCATTGCTGTCAAAGGCTCAGGATCCCAAAAGAAACTGTAAGATCCTTCAACTGGAAGTTGCTTTGCAGCGAGTGCTCTTAAACATTGGCTTGCAAATCTTCAGACAAATATTGCACAGGAATTCTCTACACATTTGTTTCCTGAACACCGATGGATTTTGTAAGGCAGAAAGGAACAATTAAAAATCTCTCTGTGATGTACTTATGCTTTTCCAAACTAATCTCAAACTAATCTTGAATTTTACACTCTGCAGAGTGGCAAAGCAAGCTATAAAAAGAAATGACAGCTCCAGACCAGAGGCTTCCGTTTCCTTAGATTTCACATTGTTAGAGCTGAGTTTTGGGAGGATGGGAGAGATCTACAGCCATTAACAGCACATTAAATTATCCCATTAGGCTAAAGTGTAGAAACGTGACCTATTACACTTCTGCTTCTATTATGGGCATCTTATGGCTGGAGAGATGATACGTGAGCTGCAGGAATACCAGCCTATGACGAGCTGTAACAAATTATCACAAATAGAGGGGCTTCTGAAGAGAAAGCTCTTAATGGCAGCTTCTTCTCTAAATAAGGGTCGGGCTCCTGTTTGGATGTCACCAGCGTAACTGAGCTCTCTGAACAGTGGCTTTTTGGTGTTGTTCCACAAGTGACATTAGAAATGTCCCAAAATCTCCTTATCAAGGCTGCTATTTGTGTACGGTGTTGCTCACTAGTTGTGACCAAGGCTCCTCTCTGCTGTGATTCATGAAAAGCTCACAAAAGGACAGCAGCAGAGGCACCACCTCCTGCCAAGACGCAGAGGCACAAAATCCTGGCATCAGCTGTGTGTGATGGGATAAATGCTTTCCATTAGTCCTAATGTGAAGAGAAGGGGAGATTCCTAAAGCTTTCTGGGACACCCGTGTGCCCAGTTCCCATTCCAACTAATGGAAGAAAGGGCATTTGAATGCTTTATTTGGCACTAAAAACCTGAACAAATAAGCATTTCAACCTTAGAAGGCACATCTGAGCATCTTCCAATTATACTGCAGCAATATGTCTGATTAATTGCTGTTATGCCATGTCATTTGCCTATTTTGTAAAGACAGGTCACAGCTTTTTCATCCTCCATACTTCTGAAGTGCTGCTTTTCAAGGCTCTTACCTAAAAAGAAATTGTACAGAAAAACTCAAGCTTCCCAAAGCTATTAATCAATTTAATTTATTCTCTAAGCGCTGCAGCAATATCAATTAGTGTGGTCTGGCTCCTGTTGTTACTCAGAGACACTTGTTCTTGGAAGAGCAAGAGCGTTTCTGCAGGAGAAGACAGCCTGTGTTTTATGGGGAACATTAAAGCAGCACCTAAAGGCTCCAAGCAGAACTGGTGGCCTTGGCTCCTTCTGATCCACGTTGCTCTGAGTAGGATGGGAAATGTCTTTTCTGGCTTGCGAACATTGCTGAGACAACAAATATTTCCCCTTGTTTTGCATCAGGTTGTAACTGAGTTATTTGTCATTTCTGTGCAAAAACGTCTCCTATTTTTTCATTTGGGCTGGGCATTAACTTCTAGAAATTGATTCTTTTTGTATGTTTCTCTGCTATGTTAAAGGCAAGGTCAGTACATGGAGATAATTCCTCACGAAGGTACTTCTTCCACAGCACTCGTGTCATAGATCAGCCTCCTTTTTGATAAGTGGAACGGGCAGATTCCTGTAAGTATCTCATCTTAATGGATTTTCTGCAGCCCCTAAATGCTGTTTGATGTGTCCTTGATGTGGTCTCTCCACTTTTTTCTACACATTTTAATTAAGGCACAGATACCCAGAGAGCAGGTCTCGAAGCCGATCTCAGAAAGCCTTGTGCAGAGACCAGAGCACCCTGAGCCCTGTGGGCCACAGGGACCCTGTCCCATCAAGGAAAAGACTCCACATCTGTCTTCTGGCAGAAGGTGGTGGGGGCTGCCACAGCCATGAAAGAAAGCAGAGGCCAGAAGAGCTGTGGTGTGACCTGCTCGTCCCAGTGCATTGTGACCCTGACAGCTTCTGCACAAGGAAGGGAGGGAAGGAAAGGGGGAAAAAAGTTACTTTAATGCATGGCCACCTGTGTGGTGGCATGGACGTGGGCTGCAGCATGCACTTGCTGAAGAAGAAAGGTAAGCAAAGGAGCTCCCCGTGGGCTACAGTCTCTCTACCAGAGTGGGGGCTCAGTGGGGACAAGACCCTGCCCCGGCTGGTCCTGTCTGACCCTGCAGCACAAGCAGAACCCCCCCTCTGCTGCCAGCCGTGCTCCAGGGCAGCTCCCAGCTCTGGATGACACGCAGGGATCTGTCTACAAATGCCATCTGTGGCTTTTGGTCGTATGGGATGGGGTCTGAAACCCAACGTCAGTGCTGGGGAAGGCTGGTGAGAATGTAACGTGTCTACAGCAGCAGCGTCCAAGCGCGGCAGAATGGTGAAGGGACCCATCCCGTGCTGTGGGAAGGAGCCTGGAGATGAAAATGGAGAAGTGTAGAACAGCAGAAAGGTGTTCCTAGTGCTGCAGAAGCCAGTGATTATGTCCAACACTGCTGAGATTTGCTGGTGGGTAATTATCAGGGTAAATATGTTTTGTAAACTAGAAAGCACACACTGTAAAAAACAAAAACAAGAAAAATTACTTCAATGCACAGCTCAATCCCTCCACAGCTGAAAGAGGTTTTGCAGTTCGTAGAGTCTTCTGGATTTGTGTTCCAGTTCAGAGAGACTGGGCATTTTAGAAAGTAAGTGAATTTGTAAAAAAAAAAATTGTGTTTTTTTCCTTCGGTTTGTAAAAGGTCAAAATCAACCTCAAATTTTCAAATGGCCTCTTAATTAGTACTTTCTTTTCCTTCCAGATAATCAGTTTGCAAAAACCCCAAACTAAATCAAATACAGAATTCAAGGCTAAGTTTTAAACCTGAGTTGGAAAGAGGAACATTGCAGATTCTGTAGCACAATAGATGCAGCAAACATCAAACATCCAGCTGTAACTGCTGCCCTCTCATTCTTCCCACGTTCCTCGCATGTGATTTACAGTATTTCTCGTTTGTGCCTTTGCCTTCACCTTACAGCCTCTCACCTTGGAGAGAATGCATGTCTCTCCAACAGGGCTTGTATTCCCCAGGTTCCTAGTGCAACAGAACTCCAAGATGGGCACCCCTCAGCTCCTGCTCATCCTGGTGCTTGGCAGGTAGCCTGGAGCTGGGGAGAGGTGGGCTCATCTCTGTCCTGAGCCGCTCAGCAGGTGGTTCAACCTCTGTGCACAGTGTAGTGGTGACGGGGTCACACGGACATGAGACACTCCTCCATGTAGTGGTCAACCTTGTCCATCCATCTCAGACAAGGGGTGGCATGATGAGGAGGAACAGGGCTCGGTGCGCCAGCCACTGAGGCCAGTTGCAAATCTTCATCTTCTTCTATCTTATGGATACGTAACAAAGGTGATGAGACAACTTACCACCCCAAAATAAAATGGGGAAACACCTTCTCAGAATGACACTGCCCATGAGTCAACAGAAGAATACCCAGGCATCTATGTCCAGAGCAGGAGTCACATAATCACAGGATCACAGAAGGTTATAGGGTTGGAAGGGACCTCTGGACATCACCTAGTCCAAGCCCCCTGCAAAAGCAGGTCCACCTAGAGCAGGTTGCACAGGAATGTGTACAGGAGGGTTTTGAATGTCTCCAGAGATGGAGATTCCACCAACTCTCTGGGCAGCCTCTTCCAGGGCTCTGCCACCCTCAAAATAAAGAAGTTCCTCCTCATGTCACCCCAGCCGTGCAGCACATTGCACCAACATGGCAGTTATCTCCTTCCCTTTCTTAATTTCCATGGCCACACCAGCTTTGAGGGTTGCCCTGAGGAAACACGTCCTGCAGATGAGCCTCTGAAGGAGCAGATGGAAAGAAAAGATCTTTGGTCACAACCTCAAATTCAGCCAAATTCTCTTAACTGGAATAGACTCTTTCAATGCCGTGCTTCTAAACACTCTGGGCACACTGCAGTCACCGAGATGAACACCCTAAAGTGACACTCACAGAAATCTGTCCTGGGTCTGGACCCTGCTCCTTCTTCCATGACAATGACTAAGACTGGTAGCAGCAGCTCCAGGTGAGGCAGTCGGTGTGTTCCTTGCCTTGTCTTAAACAAGCAACTGCGCCTGCACTTGTGGTGAATGTTAAACACACACTTCCCTACACTCGCTTCCCAAAAACATAAATTCTGCAAGCTGCAGCATAAGCATTCTCCTGACTTCTCCTGGTAATTGGTTTAATGGATACTAAGAGCTGGAGAAGCAACGTAGCCTTTATTGCTAGAGCTAATTACAGAGAGCGTCCACGTGCAGCCTGTTACCAAGAAAGAAGTGTCTACGAGTGCCCACATGTACAAAGCATCCCTAAATCCTCCTCCTAATGAGAGCCGCAAATGAAATTTCCTGAAGTACTTCTAATCAAAGCCTCTGAAAAAGCAATCCAACCTTAATATAGGCAGTATCCTCACAGAGTAACCGCTTACAGACAACTTAAAAGTACCTGGCTAGATGTCAGCACTGATTTTCCAATACTCTGAACACTTTGAGCCCCAAAATATAAAACCCTTTAAAGAAGCTGGAAATGTAATATTCTAATTGCTCACTGTAGGGAAGAGGGGAATTTCACCAACTGGATGGAAAAGAGCCAGCCTCAGTCGTGCCCATCAGAAATGATCTGTCTCTCTTGCTCCTCGCTCACGCAGAGTCTCTGTCTCCTCAGGCTGCCAAGCCGACCAACCGCCTTCACTGAACGTGGTGAAACCAAAGTGATCAGCAAATGCCCGTTTCATCCTGCTGCATTTTTTGACCGCAGCCTGATGTTCTTTAATTAGTTTTCAAATTAAACATTTGCCTCCCCAATATCAACAGTTCTACAACACGTAGAATTAGTCAAATTAATTAGTCAAATTAGCAACAGGCAAAATCATTGCTCTAAGACGTAGAAGCCATTTATGGGCCAGATCCAAAGCTCAATTAACTTAATTACTGCCTTAGCATTTCCTTCTGGGTGCCTCGGTCCAGCCCAGTGTGTGGTTTAGGACCAGTTTCCCCCTGGACTTTGGCGCTGCTTCTCTGGCTCCACGGCTGCACAGAGAGGAGGGTCTCAGCCTGGGGAGACCCTGCTGAGCCTTTCCAAGGGAGCTGCAAGGGGTTTTCCTCCCTGTCCACAGACGAATCTGCAGGAGAAGACGCATCTGGGAGGTCCAGGGGCAGGGAGGTGGCTGCTGCTGGTGGCCATGAGTGGCTTCCCCACCGAATTCGCTGGTCTCATTGGGGTGAGGGGCGCCAGGAGCCCCTTCTTCTCCAGTGCAGGTCCTTCCTCTGCCACAGCATCGCTCACCAGGGCAGGGTCCAGCCTGATACCCCTTGGGTGTTGTCCAGACTCATCCAGCTGCCCCGGGGAATCCTGCCCACTTCCAACAGCCTGTGGTGTGGGACAGCAGGAGGTGGATCATTGTTTGAGAAATGATGCACTTCTGTGACTTTTATTGGAGCTCTTCCAAAATACAGTTCTGTCTCTTTGAACTTCAGAGGAACTTGAGCTCCCAAGCTTTGTACCCAAGTGGCTCCTTAACCTCCTGGGGCAAGGAGAGCACATATGGTCCTATTTTCCAATTAACAGCCTCAGTATGGCTAAAACCAGCAAGAAATGCCTTCCAGCAGCTGGATCTCCACCCAAATTTCTTGCTGGCTGTTTGCATAGCTGGAAAGGTGGGTTGGCTGTGGCTTCCCTTTGTTGCAGGTAAACCCCAGAGCTGCTGTCGGAATCCTCCAAGGCCCACTGTGAGGGCAGCAAATGTGAAATAAAGCTGCCAGTCAGGGGACAGTGATGACAAAGCTGAGCAGCAAAAGTCAACCACAGCTCGGGAGAAAAGGGAGGGATCAATACGGTTACTCTAAACTAATGAATTTCATCCACCATCTGCTTTCTCCTCCCTTCCAAACAATTCATCTGTGTGCCTTTTTTGAGTTCTTTTCTCACTTTCCCTTCCATCTGTCTTCCTGGATCCAGCCAGTTTATTGTGGAGCTAATTGTTACTGTCAATAAAGCAGCGCTTCAGCACGTGCTAATCCCCCCAAAAGACTGAAGCAGAACATCATGAAGGAATGGGATAAGGTGACAGGACGGCACTGTGGGAGTGAAACTGGTTCCTGGAGGCAATGCATTGGAGAGCACGAAGGTCCTCTAGTCCCTCGGCAGCCTGGGGTCTAGTCCCAGCCTCAAGTCCACCTTGAGAAGCTCCTTCTGCTCCAGCTGCTGTGGCTGCACAAAGTTCTGCTGCCCTGTGTCCTGCCGTGTGTCTCCTCCTTCCTGGAAATGAGGAAACTGCTTTCAGCAGAGAAAACAGACGCTTTCCATCCTCTTTCAAAGCTGGGTCAGGTGTTTTTCAGATGTGCAGGGTGGATTGTCAAACGGATCTTGGCTTCAGAAGGTGCAAATAAATGCTCCATACGTTTTCAGAAGCAGAGTCACCCCTCCATAGGTGACTCAATACTTTTAAAAATCAAGGGCATATTTTCTGCTGCAGTCAAGTGGATTCAGATATGAATTGCTCAAAATCTGCATTGCCCAGACTCATCTGGCTTCTGCTGTACCAGGTGTTGTGTGTGAATCACAGGACAGAATTCAGCCCCTGCCAGAAACTTCTTACAACATCAAAGATCAGTCTGTGCAGAATTATGAAAAGACTGAAGATGATGAGGGGCAGGTGTTGGGTGGCACAAAAGTAATAGGATTTGTCCCACATCTATCAGATCAGGCCTCCTGCTCCTTGATAATATCCATACACTGCACCAACCTGTACCAGCAGCTCACTGACATCAAAGGGAACATTTTGCAGCAATTTGTGCAGTTGGAGGACCAAGTGTGGCTCTTCTGACGGCCTTTATTTCCAGCCTAGAGTTCCCCTGACATGAGTGAGAAACTGGTAAGCTCTGGGTCCCTGACCATGGAAATGGCCGCTCTCTTGGACAGCTGTTTGCACTGAAATGGAAGAGAGAAAATTTGCTTTGAGAGAAGACTTTTGCAAGCTGCTTGCCTCCAACAGTTTGCTCTTCGCAAGTTTAAAGTAAGCTCACACAGAAGCCATTTCCTATAGGCAGACTGTTCATCTGTGCTATAAATGGGATTTGGCCAGTTGCACTGGGGCAACTGTAGATGAACCTGAGTTTCAAGTCTGAGACTGTGGGAAAAGAAAAAAAGATGTCAAGAACAATTATAGTGCCTGACTGGAACCATAGAAATGGTGGGACTGGAAGAAATGATGCTCCACCACAGTTTCTTTATCTTTCCCTCACTACTGGTGATTTCTTTAACCTCAGCCAGCAGAAATCAGCGTCTTCCATTGCCTTCAGCTGAGCAAGGTCAGTTGAAATCAAATGAGAAACAGAGTCTGTTTTTTAAGGAAAGGGAAAGGGCCTGGAGGGTGTCTGAGGTCCTTTGGAAATGACTGTGCTCATCGTTGTCCTGAAGCTGGTCACAGCATCAAACAGGGCTCTGCTTTTGTCTGGAGGCAGGTTTCAAAAGGAACGAGGAGATAACTGCTCTCTGGCTGGGAGGTTAATCTAACACAAGCCCGTGCTGTAAAGTTCAAGGGCACACTCGTGTTTTCTCATAGGTAAAAACTCCAGTAATTTGGAGACGAGTTCCTGGTTCAGGGTGAAAAGCCACGCAAGACTCTGAGAGCTCAGGACCAGCAACAGGTTTGATGCTGTCTGTGAAAGCAGGTGATGGAGGAGATGTCCTCTCGATGGTTGGGTGTACACCTGCCAAGGGGCTCCAAATTCTTGACCAACAGACACAGGGACTGGCAGTGCAGACAAAGGACTTTAGGAGCATCCGAAATCCCACCGGAGTGAATGGGACCAGAGGGAGCTGTAACGCTGCCCTGGGACCGCCTGCAAGATCACGGCTCGCCCTCTGCACAGAGCAGCTTTAGAGCTCTTATCGACCTGCTGTGTCCTTCCCACCTTTCTCCACCCCTGCTTGTCAGTGGGAGCACGGCTGTTTGAACCCCCCAGCACACCCCCACTGAAAATCCACGGCGATGGCCATGGGTCACGGGGCTGATGCCGCCGGCACCTCGCGCTGGGTCTCACTGGTGGCACTGGTGTCGGTTCAAGAGGGAGCAAAGGAGCTTGAGGTGCCCGTTGCTGAACCCGTTTCCTGCTGAAAGCAGCAGAACTGGCAGGGAGGAGGTCTTTGCTGGAGGCAGGAGATGAGCCTTGTGCCCCGCTGGAGGAGAGAGACATTTCTGTGCTGTGTGGGTGTGAACTCAGACCTTGGGCAAGTCTCGCTGGAGGGGAAAGAAACTGTCTGACTCCTGCTGCTTCCCCCCCAGCGCTGCACATTTTACACACACACACAAAATATGGGCAAGCAGCACTTTCTAATGGACCCACATTTATTTCCAGTCACAAAAAGCTTGCAAACCATGCTGAGCTAAGGATAGGCACTACAACAGAAGAATGTTAGAAAGCCCCAGGACTGGCTCCAAAGTACGAATCCTGTCGCTGTGGAGGGAATGTCTGAAGCCCACTTAAGTCAGGGTCACCTTTGAAACCCCTCCATGAAGATGTGGGCTGAGAAGCATCAGCTGTTCACAGCAATTTCCATTTGCTGCAGAACAGCTGAAACATCTCTGTGCTGCAGATTGTTGTTTCCTTCCCCAAATCCATCTCCAAGGAGCTGCCAGCAAACCCCAAACTATGGAGCAGGGGTGCGTTATTTCTTTCCCAGATGCCACCCCCAAATTGTTCTGTGGAGAGCTGCAGCATTTTGCAACATCTGTCTCTAAACTGTCCAGCTTGGACCCTCTTTGGGACAGTGAAAGCTGCACATTTTTGTCCAAGCAGCATCCACACATCAGTGCAAAGAGCTCAGCCAGCAGAGCACGGCTTTCTTCTTACTGAAGTTCATGGGACAAGAGCAGTTTTCCTGCTGGGGACCCCTATATTCCCCCTGTCTGACCACCACTTCCAAACACGTGCAATTCCTCCTCTTCCCCTGGGTGAAGAGGAGACAGACCTCGCCAGGCTCTACCCAACTGCTGGCTCTGGAAGCCCCTGTGGAGTCCAGCCAGGTCGGCAGCCCTGAGCTGGCTGCAGCCATTAGGGCAGGGTCCTGGTTGGAAAAAACTAAGACTGTGGGGTTTTTTCCCCTCTTTCTCTGGTCTTGATGAGTTCCATAGCACCTCCATGGAGAAGGGAGGTGATTGTGCTCCTCCTCTGTAAGATGGGAATCGTGTGCTGAGGGACCTCCCAGGCCCAGCTTTTCCCACAGCTCTGTCTGGGAGGCAGCCTGCCAGTGCCTTCTGCTCACGGCTGGACTTTGCAATCTCATTATTTACATATGACTGTCTATCCCTACCTTGAAGAGCTCCAGGTCCCCTGCTCGAATTATCATTGTCCAGACCAGTTAAGCAGAAGGCTGGGCCGTTCTCCAGCGATGGTCCCAAACACCCTGCAGGTACCACCCCTGAGGGGCTGCTGGAGACTTTGGTATCGGTGCTTCCACAAAGGCAGAGTGATAAACCACGGTGGGGAGAAGCTCCTGGGGACAGGCAGCAGGGGATGCCTGTGCTGTCACCACCCCGTGACGCTGCCATGTGGAGGGGGCAGGGCCCCTCTCTCTGAGCATCCCCGCAGCTTCCCAGGGGGTCGGTGCAGCAGCGGTGGCTGCGGTGGCTGCATGAACACAGAGACGGGTTTGGTGCTGGGGGGCAGGTGTGGGCTGGAGCTGCAGAGCGGTGCTCGCCCCCAGCATCAATCAGTGTCTGGCCACTGCCCACAGGGACCATCCCCCTGGACATCGCTGCTCTGCTGCAGGGGCTGAGAAGGTGCCCAGGGCCTCCTCAGCTCCACCTGCCCATTGTGTCGTGAGTTAAAACCTCTCCAGGGGAACCAAGGGGCACCTTTTCGCTGTACGGCGACGGGCAGGTCCCAGCTGAGCCTCCTTAGCATTTCAGTTGCTGCCTTTATTTTCAAGGCATTGCACCTCTGATATTCTGCCCAGCACAAAAGATCAGAATACCTCCTTTTCACCCGTGCAGTGAATTGAATTCTCCTCCCAACAAGAGATGAGCCGTAACAGCCTCAATGGATGGTGAGCAGGAACGGCTGCTCCCTTCATCTGAAATGAAAAAGTTTTTGAAATATCATTGCAATCAGCATCCACAGAAGGTATCCAGTTACAGGCATGCTTTTCAACACCCATTTATTTTATATAAAGGAAAAAAACCTCCAGCTCCTTGTTCAGCATTGTAAAAAAGGAGTATTTTTGTGGTGAGTGAGAAATCCAAATTGCAAGCCGTGTAATTTTACAAAGGCCAGATCATCTGGCTGTAAAGTCGAGGGCAGCCTCCTCTAAATCTCACACACATCCGTGTTTGAAGCCTGCCGGTTACCATGGTTACCATGACACTGCTAGTCTTATTTATAGCCCTGCGCTATATATATTGCTTTCCAGAAGGCATAAAAGGGATGGCTGACTGTGAAGGAATCTGGGAACTGCACATTAAGAGAGAGACGTAGAGGGGAAAAAATCCAATTAAAGGGGGGCTGCTGAGGTTCCATGTTGGCTTTTGCAGGTCAGGGCCGTGACTCCATCCTCACGTCAGAGCAGGCAGGAGGGATGGAGGTGACCTCAGCTCCTTCACCCTGAGCCCACCCAGAGGACACTCGTGGCCAGGGAAAGCTGGTGCAGACCACTGGGACAGGACTTCCCAGCGCTGGTCCACGTTCCCAAGGGACAGGGGAGGCCCTGGGTGTCAATGCAGGTGGCAGAAGGGCTGGGGACAGACAGTGGCCCCCTCCAAGGCTGTGCCCCAGAGCCAGGCACCTGCAGATGCCTGCACCAGAGCGGGACACATCACCCGCCTCTCCCAAGAGAGCTTGGCTTTTCTTCCTCTCTGCAGCAGGGTATAACATACATGTGTGTAGCCATATATGTGTGATTCTGGATATATATGAAATGTGTGGTGAAGAGTATACATTTTGTTAGGAGGAATGCAAAAAAACCCCAACCAAACCACCAAAAACTCAAGTCAGTGGGAACATGTATACAGGGAATGGCCTGTAATATGGGCTAAAGAGAAGCCTGCAGGTCTGTAGAAAATAGAAAGACAGAAAAACAGAGTTGGAGGGAGATGAAGCGGGAAGGAAGGGAGGAAAGGAAGGAAGGAAGGAAGGAAGGAAGGAAGGAAGGAAGGAAGGAAGGAAGGAAGGAAGGAAGGAATCTCATTTTAAAGAGATTTTTCCAAAAAGCAAAATATTTTCCCTTTTGAGTCACATCACCCAGAAACTGAACATCCCCCAGAAACACTGCAGGTGCATTCTAATTGAGCTTCAATGGGAATTATAATGTCATGGCTGGGTCTCTGCAGAGATTTTGCCCCTCAGCAGCCGGTTATGCCACCCCCGTACAGGAGCCGTCATCACAATGACAATAGACTTTTGCTGTTGTCTCCAAATCACATGATGGCCAAATGCCACTGCAAGCTTTCGTGTTGATTAAACGTCAATTATTGAGGAAACTAACTGAGGGAATTCCAAGGTAGTGGAGATGATGGTCTCTGCAACTAGAGGCTGCCTGCCACTGAATGTGATCCTTCTGACCTGACACTTTGACATAATGCTTACAATCCAGGACACTCCTCTAGGAGTCTAGTGTTTAGGATAGAGATTGTTGAGGCAGGCACGCTAGGGAGGGAGTGAGAAAATCCATTTGCCAAAGGAGAACAGATAAACCTTGAGGTGGCAGCAACCAGAATAAAGTTTGCATTCAGTTGTACCTGTGGAAGATCTGTGAAAGAAATACAGCTAATTTGTGTTTCTAAATACTGGGGCTGAGTTCAGACAATGTGTGATAGGGACTACAGAAGTTCTTAAATAAACAGATAAAACTGCATATGGTTAACTCTCACTGGAAAATTACACGTTTTTCTTATTATAATTTCATGATCTTAAAACCACTAATAAAAGATCTGCAGTGGAACATGCTGGCATGAATTAGTTCACTAAGGGTTCCTGTTTCATTAGGATGATTTAAGCCTCCGACAAATGTCATGGCATTAACATTTTATGCAGAGCCATGAAGAAATGGCTGCTGGAAGAATCAACGGCCTTTCTAAAAGTCAGCAGTTTTTGCCCGTCTTTATGAGGCCACTGGTCACTCTGCAATATTAAGTGGCAACGTTGCTGTGAGAATTATGTCCCTGTGTGATGTTTGGCTTGGGCACCTGGCCACCACAGGGATGAAACTGCCAACAGATGCGAGAGCGATCTCCATCCCTGCGCTTGGGTACGGTTCAACCGCCCATTTCCATTTGGCAAATAGTCCTAATAAGTCTCCCTCAGGGCAAGGAACCTTTTAGCAATAACACTTTGAATTTGCTGCAGAGATACCTGCTCTAACACATTTTTTTTTGTGCAGGAATATGTGCTCATTGGTGATTCCTTCCCCCGTGCTGCTCCTGGGTCCCTCTCTGACACAGCAGCAAAGACACCCTCTTCCCATCCGCCGCTCAGCGCAGATCTCTTCAGCTCAGACCTTTTCCAGCCCAGGCTGGACTTACTGGGAGCTGGAACTGGCAACCAATGCCCCTGCCCATTCTGCCAGAAAAACTACCCCTTCCTCTTCCGCCAGTTTGTACCGCAACTTTTTAGTAGATTTTCGTCATCAATCTTTATTTTTGAGGAACAATGAAGAAGGAAAGATTTTATTCACTCGGAGTTTGCAAAAAAAGTGTTGCTAATTTGAAATCCATAATAGTAAAAGGCTACTGAGCTGCATTTATCAGTCACATTACGAGCATAAGTGGCAAAATACAGACTTGAATTGGGAAGTTTTACTAGACATTGAGATAAAATGGATTATGAACAGTGAAATAAAGGTTTAATACATTGCAGAGACAATCTTCTTTTATATAACAGATTAATTAAATCCATTTCTCTTCTATACCTTCCATTTTATATGGAGAACAACATATTGTATGATTACGATGGATATTTTATTGATATGTTTATGTATACATATATATATGGATATGCAACTTCTCTTATACCTTCCTGCCCCCTGTTTGCAGTGTGACTGTGCTGCCAATCAGCTCATCTTCCTCTGCAGCCCTCATAGTGAAAGCTTCATTTGGAAGAAGCAGCCCTACAACTGATTGCAAAAGAATCAGAAGAAAATTATTTTCCTTATCACTGATATTGTTGTTGCTACTATTCTTCCTCTTCTATCTCTGCTGTCCAAGTCAGGGTGCCAGGGCTTTTTAGAGGGAATTTTATGCCCGAGCAGCAGTTGCTCCCATTGAGTTCCCTGGAGGAAGAAGAATCACGCTGATGTGGTGGCAAACACACACCTAGCACAGTGGTCATGATTGAGGGGGGGAACCAAAAGAAGATACACACTTGTAATTCTACTTCTGGCGTAATAAGGGCAATTATTGAAATGGGAGGCTGTGTTACAGCACATAAACCAGACCACTTCAGTCTACTCCCTTAAACAATACAGTCTCAAGGACTGGCCTCGTAAGCAACTCCCAGATGCACCCAGGTGAACTTCATGACGTTCAGCAAGAACAAGTGCAAGGTTCTGCATCTGGGCCAGAACAATCCTCGCCATCAATACCGACTAGGGGGTGAGGTATTAGAAAGCAGCCCTGAGGAAAGGGACTTGGGGGTGCTGGTGGACAGGAAGCTGGACATGAGCAGGCAGTGTGCAGTTGCAGCCCAGAAGGCCAATCACATCCTGTGCTGCATCAGAAGAGGCATTGCTAGCAGGTCCAGAGAGGTGATTCTTCCACTTTACTCTGCTCTGGTGAGACCTCACCTGGAGTCTTGTGTGCAGGTCTGGAGCCCTCAATATAGGAAGGACATGGACCTGATGGAGCGGGTCCAGAGGAGGGCCACGACGATGATCAGGGGGTTGGAGCACCTCTGCTACGAGGACAGGCTGAGGGAGCTGGGGTTGTTCAGCCTCGAGAAGAGGAGGCTCCGGGGAGACCTAAGGGCAGCCTTCCAGTACCTGAAGGGGGCCTACAGGAAGGCTGGGGAGAGCCTGTTTACAAAGGCCTGGAGTGACAGGATGAGGGGCAATGGCTTTAAGCTGGAGGGGAGCAGATTTAGATTGGAGATTAGGAGAAAGTTCTTTACTGCGAGGGTGGTGGAGCACTGGAACAGGTTGCCCAGGGAGGTGGTTGAGGCCCCATCCCTGGAGATATTCAAGGTGAGGCTCAACGAGGCCCTGGGCAGCCTGGTCTAGTTGGGGGTGTCCCTGCTGACTGCAGGGAGGTCGGACTAGATGACCTTTGGAGGTCCCTTCCTGCCTGGACCATTTTATGATTCTATGTCTCAGTTGGAGTTTCAGGCCTCCAGGGTACATCTCAAGAGGCTGCTGAGAGGTGCTGGCTGGAAAGGTGGCTGGAGGGTGCAGGTTGTGCTGTGCTTGGAGGGTGCTACAGCTGGGATGGGGGAAGTGCCTGCTCTTCAGGGATCCCATCTTCCACCAGCAGGAGCTGGAGGACATCTCCTGCTGCCTGGGGGTGATGTCTCGAAAGGGGAAAGCTCCCTGCCCTGGGTGGAAGCAGGGGACACGGCCATGTAGATACTGTCTGACTCTGCAGGTCACCTGGTGTCCTTATCTCCTTTACTCTGTGCCTGTGAAATGGGGACGAGAGCGCTTCCAGGCCCTGTGTGCTACACCAAGTGGGACCCGCGAGCACCCAAAATACGTTAAAGCCTCCTAGAAGAGCTGGAAACTTAGAGCTGGGAGCAAAGGACGAACCATTACGTTCACTTGTGTTCATGGTGTGCATTTTTTCTGCATTTTATTATTCACTGCTTTTTGGACAAATGCTCACTATGTCAGGCAGCAGTACTGCTTCTTCTGCCTAACTGAGTTGGATATTTACAGTGGGAAAACTCCAAGAAATGTCATTCTTTTAAAGCAAAATGCCACGGGGAACTTGGCAAAGTGCTTTCAGTAAAAGCTTCCACTGGTGGGGCATCTTCCAACCCTAATTGGTTTCCAATTCCTTGGTCACTTTTAAGTGACACTGCAGTTGGTTTATCCGTGCCTCTCTCTCATGACCAGCAGAGTAGCTGTCTAGATGTCTGCTCAGAGACCTGAGGTGTTACTTAAGGGAATAATGGAGCCTGCTTTTTTAATAATTCACTTCATAAACTTACTTTTTTAAAAAATCTCACATCTTCTGATAACTTCTAGGTTCAGTTGTTTCAAGATTGCCAATCCCAAGTTACTAAACATTGTGAACTAAGTACTCAAAACTATGACTAAAGAACCCCCGACTTTCTATTTCTGCGTGCCTCCAGGGTTTCAAGCTGTTGTTGTTGATATATTGAGTTTTACCTAGAGTTGTAAATGCTGGAAATTTAGCACTTCTCTGGGGGAATGCTGAGAGTGTAAAACAATGGCAGCTGCTGCAATGCTGAGAAAAAATATTTAAATATTAATTAGGTAGAGGAAGTGAAAACGCATTACTTTAATAGAGCACTAAATTTGAAATAGAAAAGTAGAAAACAGTATTGTTGCTTGAAAGGGATAAGAAAATATTGGCATCCAGACCATATGGAGTCAGTTCTGTGCACAGAACTCTTTTCTTAGAGAACAGTTTCTGCATAGAGCCTTATCACCTTCGAATGACAAATATCTTGTACATAAACAGAAGTTTTTCTGTTATAGCTGCTCTAGAACTCCTTTCCATCTCAACAGAAACCTGCAAGAAAAACTTCCAGTTTTTAGAGAATCTGCCAAGGCAGATTGCTTGCTTTATTTATTTATTTATTTATTTATTTATTTATTTATTTTTCTTCAGGAGATTGTAATTAGATTTAAGGTAAAAAGAATTGCAAAGGGAGATTAGGGAACTCCACCACGGGAAGTACTGATATATATCCCTTTCCTCACTTTGCTTTCTTACCTCTTTGCTGCGTGTTACTCCCACGCGCTGCATCAGCTGAACGTGTTGGCCTCTTAGCTCTGCTGGTGTTTTCCTCCAAGAAAACCCTGGCAAAGGCTAAGCTTAGGAGATTTAGACTGCAATTGATTTCAAATCATAAATCCACCTTTCGAGCTATAAAAACGCACTTGTGGTTGAGGGAAAAATTCCTGCAGTCTTTCTTGCTCTCCTTGAGTAGTATTGCACTGTGCATACCTCTGCATGCATGGACCAGCACTGGGAGAGAGTAAGGCAGGACTGAAATTGCTCATTAGACTGGGAGGAAAAAAAGAGACCTTGTGTGTACCAAAATCTGTAGAAAGATGGTTTCTCTGGAAAACATCTTTTAAATCCCGGATTACATTAAAAATAGAAATACTTAGATTTCGCACTGCTCTGCAGTAACCTGGGCGCTGCTCCTTGAAAGAGCCAACAGCTTCATTGGTGCCTGTTTCCAAGCGAATGACACTGGGTAGTGAGTGACTGGAATCATGCAGGGCATCGATGGGAATTTTCAATGAAATAGACATTGATGCACTCTCTAGCTTTTCCATCTTTTTAAAGAGCCAGTGAATCTCAAAAAGACAATTCTGGTGGTCGGTGACATGTTTTCCTATCTCTGAACGGAGCTCCATGACTTGCAATCTTGGAAATCTGTTGCTGTGTTTTCCTAGTCATTCCTAGGGAGATTTTTTAAAAGAAAAAAGTAAAACTTCATTTAAAATACTTCTTAAAGAGCTTTGGAGAGATGAGATTCAACGTGTCCTCTTTAGCTTCACTGCACTAATTTGATTTGTGTTAGTTCTGTGCACAGAACTCTTTTCTGAGTGAGCTGTCTCTGCCTAAGTGTCTGGTGAGGTTGAAATGATAAATATTTTGTGCTTAGGAGACAACTTTTTCCAAGTGGCACCCTTCCAACTCTGCTGCAGTTTAAGGCCTCCGAACCAGTTAAACCCCGCGCCTGTGGGCTGCAGTATTCAGCTGTGTTACCTGTGGGGAAAGGAGCACCGTTATTGAGTGGAGTGACTATTAAACCATCCAGACTGTAAGAGGATTATATATTCACACAAGCTTAAACATAACGGAGTGCCTTAGCATTTATACATACAGCTCCTAATTGAATTTTGTCAGTAAACATTACAAACCCAAACTTGAGAGCCGTTTGACTTTCATTTATCCCAAAGTGCATCCTCTGCAACAACAGCATTTTGAGAAAATAGGCTTTTCTTTCAAATAGAACGTTGAATACTATTCCAGAAAGAGACTGATAAAAGAGCTATTTACAGCTTTCTTTTGCTGGAAATTGCCCATGTTCAGCTGCAGCCTGTATGTAGAGTGCCTGCATTGAAGCCACGCATGCTGCCCAGAGCCTTCCAAGTTCCTCATGAAAAATCATTTGGATTTTCTTGCTTTTGGCACGATATTCCTTACTCAAGTAATTTTGCATGGTGTGCTAGCCCCTGATGTCCAGGTGTTCAGTTCCTTTCTGAACGTTAGATTCAATCTATTCAATTAAATCCATGTGGACTGTTTAAAAAGAACAAGAAATTCTATTTGAAGTTCTTTAACTTTCCTTTTCCAGTTTTAGCTGTATCTTCAGATATACCATCATTTTAATGATGTAGTGATTAGCCCAGTGACTCCATGAAAGCCTCCTATTGCTCTCTTCTTATTCTGAAATAATGCTGAGAATGGACAGATAACAGAAAAATAGGCACACAAGCAATATTTTGGGCAAACCCAACAAAAATATGGAGTAAACCTATCCTGTCATCTGGCTACAGTCATCCTCCTTTACTGGGCCACTGACTGGGCCACATGAGCAAGTGCAGGTCTATCTGTCCTCCTGACTGTACTACCAAATCTACTACTTTAACTGCAGTTTGTAGGGAGCTGTAAATCACTGCAGCCAGGCCCACGGCGGGGTATTGCCTGACTCCTTGAGTTGTTGCAGTACAATTAGTGTGAAGTGATCCAGTGAACTACAGCTTGAAACTGGGGTGGGAGAGAAGGGTTTTGTTAAGCTGTAGGAGAGTTGCCATACCACTCCTTTACCATCCTTGCAGGAATGTCTCCTGAAGAGAAATCCCTCAGCACATCACAGCCGTTTGAGCAACCTCACCTTCTTTAACCTTCAACACATAATCTCAACCAGTGCTGGCTGAGTAGGTAGTTTAGTTCGTATTCAGTACGAACTGTAGCTTCTAAAGAAAAGTACCTGCTGCTTTGGTGAATGAGCCTGGAAATCTCTGGTTCTCCGGCAACGGGATGGTCCGTCCGAACATTGCCTCAGGTCTCTCTGTGCACTGACCTGCTTCAGTGCCAAGGAGGGCACCAAAACTGTCACCTGGCCTGTTCCTGTGCCCAGATTGTCATCATTCTTAAGGACAGGATCTTTTAAGTATCCCTAGAAGGGTTCCTGCTCCTTAGGGGAGGAAAAGGTTAAAAAAAAGGCCAATCACATATCTCCTCCGGTCAGGGACTTCTGTGAGCATCCTTGGGGACGAGGATCTCCTGTGCCACTGGCAGTCACGTGGACTGACCCTGGGTTGTCCTGTCCAGCCACCTCTTGTTTACAGGCAGGATGGGATAGGGTTTGTCTAGGGAGATCTGCATGTCCACTATGTACAGAATTTATGGAGCCCTGGAATACTCGGTTCTCCTACTTGTCTCTGCCAGGGTTAAATCTCTGTAAGATGAGGCTATTCCTTTGCAACTGTGCATTTCCTTTCCTACCTGATTTTTCCCAGATTTGGAAATTTAATTTGTAGAGAGCTTAGAATCACACAATCATTTAGGTTAAGACATTTAAGGTCACCGAGTCTAACCATAAATTAACACTGCCGAGTCCACCACTAAACCATGCCCCTAAGTGCCACACCTATGCCTCTTTTAAACACCTGCAGGGATGGTGACTCAACCACTTCCCTGGGCAGCGTGTCCCAATGCTTGACAACCCTTTTGCTGAAGAAATTTTACCTGCCTTTTGCTCTGGTGTTCTGGAGAATACAATACCACTGGATGTCAAGACATATGTCAATAGGGACAGAAAGAAGGGAGGAAGAGAGGAGAAGAGGGAGGGGGGAGAGAAAGAAGAAAAGTGAGGGAGAAAGAAAGGGAAGGAGGAAAGCAAGGAAAGAGGGAAGGAAGGAAAAAAGAAAGAAAGAAAGAGAGGACAGGAGGGGACAGAGCAGGGAAAGAAGCCTGCGTGCTGGGTTTGGGAAGCTTGAGAAGTGCCCAGCCTGCTCCTCATGGACAAATGCTGCTCCCTCTCCTGGGATGTGGGTGGCCTTTGTTGGCTGCTGTCCCCAGCAGGGCTCTGCTGTGTAATCTCCACATGGCAGCTGTAATTCACACCAGAATCCACTCCCTCTAACACATATTGGCACACACATAATGAGGAATTCAATGCAAATTGCCCCAAGGGAAATTAGAAGACACATTTGTCAAAGGGTGGATGGAGGTTTGAAGAACAGTAGGCTGTTAGGGAAAGGGAATGAGAAGAACAGCATATGATAACAACCAGGAGGTGCTATCACAGTGAAATAGGCTTCCTCACATCAGTCCACTGTTTAATCCCACTGATACAAACCCAGAATGACGCCAGAGCTCTCAGTGTCATTGCTCACCTTGGGCTGAAGTTAAGGTGGCCAGCTGCCCACCAGTTCTGCACACTCATTTCACCCACAGTCACGGATGCCTAAGACTTTAAAGGCCACACCATGCTTGCTCTTCTCTAAAACAAAAGCCATGAGGTTGTATTTCATGACTTTTGCAAATCCCCTTAATGGGCTACACCACGTTAAGTGGAGTTGTAGACCAAGGGAAGCTTCCACCCTCTTGCAAATTCCACCATAGAAATAAATCTGCTTGCATTTCAAAATGCAACCATTAGGTCTGAAAGCACTGGAAAATAATGTTTTTAGTGAAAGTATGTGTAGTGTCAGTCAAAATATTGCAGTTTAGTTCCATTATAAATGGTTTTTATTTACAATACACTGTAACTCTTGAAGAGTTTGTAACCATCCATTGCAGCACTCTAGTTGTGTGAGTCAACTCACTACGCTTCGGTGATTGCAACTTTATCATAGTTCTCCAGCTGCACAATGGCTTCCAACTCCTCCTGTTTGTTGCCCATGCTGTGTTCATTGGTGTAGAAACACTTAATTTGGGCTTCCCCCTCTTCTGGGGGAGAAGCCCTAATTCCTATGTGACTGTTCTCAGGTGCTTCTGTGGTTTCTCACACATTCATAACCCTTGTTTCTTTGCTGGCCCATGGATCTTCATCCCCTGACGCCACTAAGATGGCTAGGGTGCTTCTGCGCAGTATCGGGACGTTTCAAATGTGCTCCAGTTGTATTCAGCACATCATGAAGCAGACTGAAGGACTTTGCTAGCATGCTCTCCCTCAAACATTAGCATGCCACCCCCAGACTTATCTTTAGTGAACCTAGTTTTATCCCTTTCCCCCTTCAAATCTAGGTTACAGCTCTTTCAATAAGCCTGCCAACTCCTGCACGAAGACCCTTTGCCCCCTTTGAGACACATGTACCCCATCTGTCGCCAGCAGGTCTGGTGTCATGTAGACTTACTCATGACAAAAAAACCCAAAATTCTACTAGTTGCAGAGAGTTTTGGAACCAGGTATTGATCTGCCAGCTCTTCCTGTTTTTTCCCCTCATCCTTCCCTGCAACTGGAAGGGTACAGAAGAACAGTACTTGTGCTCTGGATCCCTTAACCAGTTATCTCCAAGGTCCTGAAATCTCTCTTGATTGCCCTTGGACTTCTTATTGCAACTGCATCACTGCCTGTCCGAAAAATCAAAAATGGATAATAAACTGAGGGCCATACCAGGGTTTCACTTCACATCTTTAACCTGCGCCCCAGTGGAGCAGCATTAAGAAGTGGATCAGATCAGCATATCGAGCCTTCTTTTCCCCTCAGGAGAGAGTCTCCTATGACAATGACCCATCTTTTTTTCTTTATGGAAGCAGTTTTGACACAGGGCACAGGGCAAATTAACCTTGATGACACTTCCAACATAGATGAACCTTTGTCCTTGTCCCTGTTTGGTTCCACTTGCAGAGCCTCGCACCGATTGTGTCAGGACACATGGGAAAGTGGTGTGGTCATGGAGGAGATGTGCCTGCTGCACCAGGCAGGAACTTGTAACCATTGCCTCATATCCCTTAAGTCAGCGCATTCTCTCATCCCTGACAGGCATAACCCAGGGAAGGTAGGGTTAAATCACTTGGAAGTGGGAGTGAAGGCTCACAGAGGACACGGGAGAGGGGAGATGAAGCAGATGACTTCCCAGTGCCTTTGCCAGGTGCCTGTGGGACATGGAGCATTGGGCAACTCGGAGGCAGTGGCAATTGATGACCGTTCACAACTGCTTCACAGCTTCTAGTGCAAGCCTTGAGCTGTAGAATCTCGTAGTCATAAAAGCTAAAACTATTATCTAAAGGACAGCAGATGGCAGTGGAAAACCTGTCTGAGGACAGTGCCGCACCCCTGGGATGCTCGAGGACAGAGCAGGAGATTGATGATTAATTCCAGCTCCTCAAAAGCCATGGGGAGTGGGGGGAGGGCAATGTGTTGGGAAATTCATTTGGAAGTTTTATTTTTGGTATCTTTTTAATCTCCTGAGTTGACTGTTAAAAGGCTGCTAGGATATTCCTTTACCTGTTCTTTTCAGGAATCTGCTTCTTAGGTATGAAAGAAACCCCAAATCTTTGGCCTCCAACGTTATTAATATAGAATAGACAGTGGATGAAAAGAACAATTTAACTGATTTTTCTACCAACATCAAGAGACTTGCAAGAACAAAATTGTTACTAACTGGCTTATGCACCTATATGTTTGAGATACCATAGCGTAACAGCATACTCCTGAGGCTGAGTAGCTGTGTAATTTGGGTACAGCTTTATACTTTCTAGACCAAAAAATAATGCTATCAGGCACCCTTGAGAAAAGACAGGATCCCACAGCTTTTGTGTACCTCTGGCTTCAAGGTCCGTTTTTGCTACCTTCTCCCTCAAAACTGCTGTAAATGCTGAAGCTGGCTTTCGTGTTTCAAAACTCACTTTTGGCTGGCCTGTGGCAGGGCTGTAAGGCTTCTGTTGAGAGCTTTGCACTTTTCTACATATACTGATAGAAAATAGAAAGAAATCCAGCCTTAAAAAACCTGCAGTCTAGGTGGGACGAAAAAAGGACTCTGAGAAGGCACACTCGTACTAGCAGTGCAGGCAGGAAGAAAAACGCAGCATTTAAGAACTGAACCTCCACAAATATTTAGGGTTTTATTTTCATTAATGGCAGGCAGCATCATCTTCCTTTGAAGTCTTGCGGTTATCGTAAGGTTGAGTGCACGGAGGGGCACACTAGCTGAAGAGACTGTCCCCAGACTCCCTTTCTCCTAGGTGTCTCTTACGGTGACATCTTCTCCTTCAGGATGCATAGGAGAGAGGGTGAGTGCTTACCACAATATATTCAGTCTTCATTACAGACAGATCCCATCCTTTTCTTGCTCAGCCTGTTACAACCTGTGTTGGCAGACAGCACGGCGGTATTTCTCCTCAGCCGTGCTTTCTACAAGGCTGAGAACTTGTGGCAGGCTGCTAGCTCACCTTATTTCCAAGGAAAGAGAGTGATTTTTATCTGAGCCCTTCCACGAAGGCAAGGCATTACCAAGGAGAGACATATGTCTCTTTACCCTATGAGTGAAAAGCCTTTCTCTTGTGTTCGAAAAGTCAGCTCAATCCACCCCACCCAAACCCAGCACAACGCAGCCCACCCAACCCAATAGTCACTGTACTCTCTCTCAGAGCTAGTGCTGAGAGGGTTCAGCTTAGAAGATGACACTTCCCTACCAAAGCCCTCCTAGTACCATAACTGTGGCATTTGAGGAGAATGTGAGGGCACAGATATACGCAAAGAGGTGACATTTGAGCAATACCTGTTGTCAATATCTGCATTCAATTATTCATTTTAGTAAAATTAGTCTATTGCCATGGTCCTTTAGCCTTCCATTACTACAGCGCTACACTGAGAGTCTTTGACAAAGGTGCCACTGTCCTAAACACGTCCTTTGTCAAGACCCCAGCTGATGGCGGTGAGATTCCTAGGGTGCTGATTGTCAGGCTTTTGAAAGCTAGAGTCACAAATATAATTATCAGCATAAGGGCTGCGCAGCTGGCAGCTCTCTTTGGGTTCACGGTAGAATTGGATGCTAGCCTGCATGACTTCAGTCAGCGTCAGGGCCAGTCAGCCCTGAAACTGCTACTGTCAGTTCAGCTTTTAGAGAGGAAAGTACCAGTCATCGAAGAAAGCCAAAAGGTGATCAGGGGGCAGCCCAAGGCACCCAGACTCTCGTTTCTCTGACTGAAACCCATGCACCCATTACAGATATTCCTGTTGGCAAACACTGAAATGTGTTCTCCCCGTTCCCCACTCGGCCATGACCACACTCAGGCACGTACATTCAGTTCTAAAATCATTTGAGAAATGACCACATATGCCTTCCTGTAGGAGCTTGGACCTGGTTGGCCAACAATGACAGATGGTCTCCCCCACCTCTTGTGCTGAGGAGAGGAGGAAAAGAGATACAGAGATTTATGAGTTTACAAAGACTAAAATACTTTAATGAAATAGTATTAAAAAAATAAAATGGGAATAATGAAGTTGACACAATATATACAAATACATACAAGTACATACAAAACATATCAAGCTCTCAGGGACATGTCACCAGCAGGCACTGGGGAAGTCCCAGACTGGACTCAGCGATGAATGAGAACTGGATTCCTGATCTGGCTTCAGGAACGAACAGATCAGGATCAAAGGCAGTCGAACGGACAGGGTCCTCCTTGAATGTCAGTCATTAAAGTAACAGAGCCATTGTAGAACCAAGCCATTGTAGTAGAGCCCTACAGAGGGATCTGCACAGGTTGGATCAATGGGCTAAAACCAGTGGAATGAGGTTTAATATGGCCAAGTGCCGGGTCCTGCATTTCGGTCACAACAACCCCCTGCAGTGCTACAGGCTCGGAGAAGAGTGGCTGGAAAGCTGCCCAGCAGAAAAGGATCTGGGGGTTTTGGTGGAAAGCTGGCTTAACATGAGCCAGCAGTGTGCCCAGGTGGCCAAGAAGGCCAATGGCATCCTGGCCTGTATCAGGAACAGCATGACCAGCAGGAGCTGGGAAGTCATAGTGCCTCTGTACTGGGCACTGGTGAGGCCTCACCTCAAGTACTGTGTTCAGTTCTGGGCCCCTCACTACAGGAAGGACATTAAAGTGCTGGAGCGTGTCCAGAGGAGAGCCACCAAGCTGGTGAAGGGTCTGGAGAACAAGTCATATGAGGAGAGGCTGAGGGAACTGGGCATGTTTAGTTTGGAGAAGAGGAGGCTGAGGGGAGACCTCATTGCCCTCTACAGCTACCTGAAAGGAGCATGTAGAGAGGTGGGGTTGGCCTCTTTTCCCAAGGGAATAATGACAGGACCAGAGGAAATGGTCTAAAGTTGTGGCAGGGGAGGTTTAGATTAGATATGAGGAAGAATTACTTTACTGAGAAAGTGGTCAGGCATTGGAACAGCCTGCCCAGGGAGGTGGTGGAGTCACCATCCCTGGAGGTATTTAAGAAACATGCAGATGTGGCACTTGGGGGCATGCTCTAGTGCCCGGGATTGTTGGTTTGTGTCTGTTTGTGGATGGGTGTGGTGGATATGTTTTCCGTACATTTTTTTTTTTTTTCTGATGATCTCAAAGGTCCCTTCCAACCGTAACTATTCTGTCATTCTGTGCCCCTTTAACCCCATCAGCTTTTATGCTGAGCGTGGCAGATGGGATGCCATAGCAGTTTTGGGTCAGTTTTGTTTCACCTGTCCTGTCCCCTTCTCCCCACAGGTGCCAAGCCTCCATGGGGCAAACAAGCGAGTCAGCTGGCCCTGACTGCCACAGCAACAAGGATAAACAAGAGCATCTCGCACTCAACAGGATGTTGGCTCTGCTCCACCCCAAACCACCACACTTCCTAGAAAGAATATGGAACTTAACCGCTGATAAGAGGATACATAGATTTTGGAGAGACAACATTAGGACACCCTTTCAAATGCTGCCATTTGATGTGGCTTAAGAGTGTGTGTTTGAATCCGTAACGCAGGAGAAACGTTTTCCTCAGTACACGAGTTGACCGGATCCACTGTACACCTGCTCCAGAGCGGTGGTTCTTTGCAGTACTAGGGTCCACCTGGACGCATTTGCCTTGAACCCAGGATGGTAAGGAAACTCCCTGGCTGTACAACTCTCCTGTTCCCCACAGGTCCTCTTGGGAT